>NW_015171525.1:215083-267200 GCF_001447785.1 Gekko japonicus | reverse complement strand
GGGGGCGGGGCTTCGTCATGTGCCCCGCCCCCCGTACCTCACCCGGGGGAACTGTGATCTCCCGCGATCCCCCCCCCGAAATGACCTCTAGGTGATAGTGAGATATTGAAAAATGTTATTTAGCAGAGATAAAATAGTCCAGCAGAGCCAGAGTAAAATAATTCAGACTCAGAATCCATGTGTGATTAAAATATAAAGTTTTTACTAAATTCTAGCATGGGAAGGGTAACTGGGATGAAAATAACAACAGAGCAAAATCGGCTACATCCTTACTCTACAAAGACAAAACTAGAAGAGAGAGATTATGGCTTCTCTTCTTCTTCAGAACACCAAACAAAGATGGGAAGAGAAGCCATAAAATGGTAATACACCTTGACACTTTAGTCCCAATCAAATTTCTAGATCAGGGAGAAAATTCCCAGGCATTCTACAGCTAAAGAACATTGGTTACATGAGAAACATGTGACTTCCTGTGAGTAACATAAACAAACATTTAACCCCAGATATACTGAGTGTTTTCAACTTGTAATACCCAACATCCAGTTATTTCCAATGCCAGTGGACCCCATGATCCCCAGCACAGACAAATTTGGTTAAAAAAAATGATAGATCCCACCCAGTTCTGAAGTATTCTGAGTTAACATTTTTGCTAAAAATAAATGTTTAAAAATAAATGAACCATGTATGCAGACTTAATATACTGGCTTCCTTTTTTAAAAAAAAAAGTGAAATGAGCATATTCACTTATGTAAAAATGCAAGTAAGACTGGCATCTTCTCTGCATCGAAGCTAAAGCAACTGATAGGATTTTAAGGTTTAAGACTTCAAAAAATAGTAACCTAAATTACCATGCAGAGTGTTGTTTTTGAAATGATGAGTGGTATATTTCTGGCCTCCCATTTTCTCACAGCCTGAAATGTGCTTAGACAGATAAAAATGGTCTCGGCTCACAATGTAAATTCAGAGGCCATTTCATAATCTGAGCGGCTAACAATTGAATAATTCCTAGTTTGTTTTCTCTGGGGTGCCGTAGCTCAGTTTACGAATGCACTTGTACTTCATAAATCACTCTCAAGAGCAAAAGGGAGAAAAATGGAAAATCCATTTTCTGTCGTCCCCTTGGGTCTTTATTTAATTTTTAATGAAATCTAGAAGATACTTCATCAATGGCAACAATAAAGTGATTCCAACACTCATCCTTTCAACAAGAGGAGTAAATGTTTCATAGCCAACATAAAACAATTCTCCAAGGGGGGCGGGGGGGCGGGAAGCATTTAAAAGGTAGAAATGAGCGGACACCTCCTTGCATTATTTCTGAAAGGATGTCTGTCAGAACAATGCAGAGTGAAGTCAGCATGATGCTAAATACCCCCACATATGTGGTAATGTTCTCAGTTGCAGCATTAAAGGGAAGGTGGGCTTCTGGCATGGCTTAAGCTAGCTGTTTACAGGAACTGTCAACAAACATCCGTCAACATATTCTGCATGACTGTTGCGTTGCTAGAATAGGTGTGTGCCCCCCTGTGCCTTTCCGATTCATAAATAGGTATTCATCGTTTATTTCTAAATATGCCACAGTTCCAATTGAATCACCACTAAATGTTCCGTCCTTGGGTTTTATAGTGTCGATCTTAAGGATGGTCATGTTCTCTGTTTGGTTCCTTTATAGTTTCAGAAGTTCACTCCTCCCTGAGGGCCAGTTCCAGAATCGGAGCACATTGCCACAGGCTTCCGTTCTTTCTTTCCCTCTCCTTGATTAAAGCCCAATAAGCACCTTAGAAACCGACAAGATTTTCGGGATAGATGTTTTTGAGAGTCCAAACGCCTTTCGTCAGATACTTCATCGGGGACCTTTGACTGTGGAGAGCTTATGCCTCCAAAACTGTGTTGGTCTCTAAGGTGCTGACTTGAATATTGCTGTTCTCAGGGGTCATTTCATAGAAAAAGAAGTGCATTAACATAACTTATTTGCATATGCCATACCCCCTGACATCACCGGAATTGTGTCAGAAGGCAACACCCACCGCTCAGGCTCCACTGGACTGTTTTGGATTGCTAGCTATTGGGGGGGGGGGGAACGTGCAGGTCTGTCCTCGCAGAGGAGGGAGAGCTTATACCTGAATAAAACTTGGTCTTAAAGGTGCCACGGGACTGTTTTGGATGGGGGGCTGGGAGGAGCTCTGCAACTTACCTGGCTGCTTCTTGCTCTGACAGAGGGCTGCTGGGAGCAGGGGGTGGGGCTTGATGCATGTGCCCACCCCCTGGACTCTTTAGTGCTGGAGCTCCGCTCCCGTGCGCTCCTGCAGGAAATGACCCCTGGCTGTTCTACTGGCTGTTCTACTGCAGGTCAGCATCACTACCTTCTGAAACTGGCCCCCTTTTACATTAGCAGTGGATGGTGAAAATCACTGCAAAGGGCAATGTGGACGTGACTGCATACATGATTAAATGGAGATTCTTTTGGTGTAATCAGAGATTCTTTTGTCATCTTGTGGGCGTGGAACAGCAGTCAGTGGGGGTGTGGAATTTCCTGCATTGTGTAGGGGGTTGGACTAGATGACCCTTTTTTGACTGAACTCAAGATGCTGAACCATGGTCCTCTTCACTGTTTTATCCTCACAGTCACAAGAACCCTTTGAGGGAAGTTAGTGTGAGACAGGGGGATGGGTTTAATGTCACCCAGTAAGCAGAATGGGGACCTGAAACCACGCATACCCAGCTGCCATTTGAGACTAACCGCTATACTTCACTGATGCTCAAAGGTGCTCATGCACATATGGAAAACACCACACTCAAAGAAGCTTGATTCAGTGCTACATGCAACGTCAGTGTCTTGCAATAATGTAATTAATGTGCACTTATGTGCATAAGTAATGGAGGGGGACATAAAATGAACTGAGAACTTCAGCAAACTGTGTGTGCTCACAGTATCTATTTTAGTATATTTATCTCCTGTCTTTATTCTATCACGGAATTTCCAGGATGTCTCTATCCCGCACCGAGAAGACCTACTTAGATGGCTGCTATAGATGTTCTTCTTATCTTATGATTCTTCTGACTCAAAGGTCTCGAACAGATCAAAATCCAGTGCTCTTAAGGCAATCACTGCAGCTGAATGTTTAGCAGCTGCTAAGGTGTTTTTTTCTAACCCTCATCTGCAAGGAAAAACTAGACAATTTTTTTGAAACAATACATTCACATAAACAATCACGAGGGAGGACAAATAACTTACACTCAGATTAGACCACATTTGACATTCCAATGAAATATGTTCTAAGGACCCAGGCTGACCAGATTCACATTTACAAACCCTGTTCAAATGCACTACACCTGTGAATCAGCCTTCCAGTATAGCTTACAGAAAAGACCATGAATGCTCTTCTATAATGAGGCACCATCAGGTCTTTTAAGAGGGTGCTCTCTATATATATCACTTCTCCCAGACCTAAAATCTGAAATAAATAAGTGGAAGAATGGTTTGATTTCACGTTGGAAAAAGACCGGGTAATTGGGACTCCATAATGGAAGGAGGAATGTGGATGAAGAGAATTTTGAAGAGTCAGTGTGTTATAGATAGTATAGTATAATTGTTAGTACAGGCCAGGGCTTGCTTGCTTGCTTTCTTTCTTTCTTTCTTTCTTTCTTTCTTTCTTTCTTTTGAAAAAGAGGTGCCAGCTCTCTCAAGAGGGAAATGAAGTTTTCAAACTGTATTCTGAAAACTCAAAGAGGTTCGAGAACTCCGTTCCGGCACGTCCCCCTAGGACAGTGATGGCGAACCTTTTAGAGACCGAGTGCCCAAACCCAAAACCCACTTATTTATTGCAAAGTGCCAACACGGCAATTTAACCTGAATACTGAGGTTTTACTTTAGAAAAAACAACTCATACATTAATTTAAGATGATCCAAACAAAGTAAGGAAAGCAATCCCAAATGCTTTCATTTACTTAAAATTATTTGGCAGAGAATTCGACACTTTAATGATGGTCTGAGCCTGGCTGGGGCGATGGCACACGTGCCCACAGAGAGGGCTCTGAGTGCCACCTCTGGCA
Organism: Gekko japonicus; assembly: GCF_001447785.1. Classification (NCBI taxonomy): domain Eukaryota; kingdom Metazoa; phylum Chordata; class Lepidosauria; order Squamata; family Gekkonidae; genus Gekko; species Gekko japonicus. Next base: position 263,150 of record NW_015171525.1, on the reverse strand, counting down.
CCCGTGCCATAGGTTTGCCACCACTGCCCTAGGACTGGTTTCCAAATTCCCACTTTGTACGATGCTGACAGGATGACTTTGGGCGAGTCACTCTTTTGGCCTTACACACTTCACAGATTTGTTGTGAAGATGAAATGGGGGAAGAGGAGAATCCTGTATGATCCTGATATAATCCTTTATCCTGAAATAATACTAGGATAATGCTATGGTAGGTAGGTAGCTCTCCAGTTTGGATTGTTTGGTCACATTTCGTGCCTGCCCCCCTCAGTCTCCACATCCCATAACCTTCCTGGCTGACTCTGGTGTAAAGGAAAATCAACTGAGAAGGGCTATAAGACAAGCACCGTGCGAGTCTCCGAAGGTGACATTTGCATTCTCAATAAGAACTTACCACTGAGAGCACAAATCGCAATGGGCTTTTGTCAAATGGGTTTGCCTCTTCCCTCTTGTGCACATTTGTCATTTCTGTTTACTTCCCAACCACCGATGAGATAAATGGATCACTTCAGTCATTTTCGACGGGTGATCAGGATTACAGGGGCTGTCAAGGCTGCAGACATGAACATCGATCTACTTGTGGGAATACACAGTGGGCTGGTGCCACAGTCACACTTTTCCTCTCTAAGTCGATCCTAGAAAGTTACCTTTGATTAGAACACTGCAAGGATTGAGACTTAACACCCTTGATTAAATCATGTTAAGAAAATAGTTTAGAATAGTCGCTTCCTTTCCCCATCAAGTAGTTTCCATGTATTAGTTTGTCCTCTTCCCATTTCCCATAACTATAGTGTTAGGGTTTTAGTTTCCCTCCCCCTCACAACTTTTAGTTGTAGTTTTTGTAGTTTATAGAAAATGCAAATTAAAAAATCCCCTTCGGGGGGGGGGATAAAAAAAGAAAAGAAAATTATTTTAAAAACAGCAAGTGTTTGGGTGAAACGTAGGCCTGTTTAAAATGAACGAATTCACATTTCCTGTTTCTCACCAGCCCCAGTTCAGGTTAGCCTGTGTTACTGAGCCTGTCTGCATTGTTCCAGTTCCTACGGGCAAATGTCATGACGCCTTCTGGGGACTTCTAAATGAGAAGTAGCCTCAGCTGGCTACAAATTTTGAGCACAAGGCTGGTGCTGGTGCTTATTCCTTTTCCTACCCCTCCCCCCAGTTGCATAAATACCATTGTAAAGAACCTCATGGGTTGGACGGTTTTGACCAGGAAGGCATCCAGTAATGTCTTCCCATTACTCTTCCACACAACATTAATTAAATGCTGCTTTTCATTTAAGTGAACAGAACTAGTTTGGGCTCCATCATGTGCCTTAGGATGCAAGTTTGACTCTTTGTTCCACCCCTTTTACTCAGACGTTCCGCTGTTATTAGTTCAGAGACCTTCAGTAATGATAACCTTCCTCTTGACCTATGTTGCATGTTTCCACATGACCCCAAAAAGAAGGACCTGCATTCTCCTCGTCCTCCTCCTCCTCATTTTTTTTATGTCTTTACTTCACTTATACCCCGGTTTTCTCCCTAATGGGGACCCAAAGCTTTAGCCGGTTAAAGGAGGAAGAAGTGAGAAGTGACTTTCGAAAGCTCCTCCCGTGCCACAAATGTTTTTAGTCTTTGGGTGTGTTCAGACAGACAGCTAATCCCACCATTATGCCAGCTCAAATTTGATCCCGATCTTTTTAATCCATCCTTGCACAACCAGACATCCCCCAGGGGGATTGCCTTACTGCGCGCTGCTTCCGCTGTGGATTGTCTAGACGGCGTCCACTGAACGAGGCATGTTCTGTGGCTTTTATTAAAAAAAAACCAAAAGTTTGCACGTGCGCATAGGCATGATATTGCATCCTTGGTTATCTGCGCATGCGCAGAATCAAGATTTTTTAAAAATGGCGCCCATTCAGAATGGTCTGATGTCAGACCATCCCGAACGGGTGCCATTTTTTAAAATAACTTTTTATTAATAAATGCAAAGAAAAATAGCAATTAACAAAATAGGTAAGTTGGAGTATACAGGAAAAGAGTGCTAGAGTTGCTAAAAAGAGTATTACATTTTCCAAGTTACAGTATCAGGTTACATTTTTCAGATCAATGAGAGATTCACATCTTACCATAGGGTTAAGTCATTAACTGTAGTAGGGATTTCATCCTGATCAATTAAACAATTCACAATAGGGAACCAAATCATAGTGTGATCTAAAGAAGATTTGTATACATCTCTTCCATCTAACGAGCGCCATTTTTAATTGCGCGCTGGAACAATCAGATGGGGGAAAGTCCGCGAGTGGCCCGTCAGAACCCAAAACTCCAGATTTAAAGTAGTATATTTTTAGTATGGCTCTGAAGCGCGGCAAAATGGGATTCTCATGGAAGACGGACGTTTCCCAGATGTTGGTGTCTGGACATTACATTTTAATCCATGAGGCACCCGTGCCTCGTGCAGATCTAAAGAGCCATCTGAATACACCCTCTGAGGTGCTACTGGATTCTTGCTCTTTTCTGCTGCTAGAGACATATTAACACAACTACCCACCTTGATATATAGTACATTAGTCATTTGATGTGCTTCACATACATTGCCCTAGTAATCCTTCCAGCTCTGTGTACCCATAGTATTTCCCTGTTTTACACAAGGGCAGGGGGCTGAGGGTTAAAGGTTTCTAAGACAAAGCAAGAATCCAGTAGCACCTCAGAGGGTGCATTCAGACGGCTCTTTAGATCTGCACGAGGTCAAAGAAGACGGGGACGGAAAAGGATGAGATGGTTAGAAAGTGTCATAGATGCAACGAACATGAAATTGAGCCAACTTCAGAGGATGGCGGAAGTCAGGAAGGCCTGGCATGATCTGGTCCATGGGGTCGCAAAGAGTTGGACTCGACTGTGTGACTGAACAACAACAACAACAACAAGACCCTATTGTGGTATGCACATAGTTTGTTCACCCTCCAGGATGCTATCATTGATGGTCTGATCAGGTACCATCTTATGGAAGTGTCACAGGAGCTCGATGATGACCCGCCGCTGTCCTCGTCGCTCGAGCTCCCTATGCCACCGAGCCCAGCCACGCTGCCTTTCCCCTCCCAGCCAGAAGAAGTATTGCGGCCTCAGACACCTGGATGGGGAGGGAGGTTGCATCACCTTCCCTAACCACCCATCCCTGCTAGATGGGGCGCCCTCTCTCTCAGCTTAACCCTGCCATCCAGAAGTCATCCTTGGCCTCCTCTCCTTCATCCTTTTTGTACCCTCCTCCCATCTCCCAGTGTGCCCTGCTCCTCCCGGTGCTCCTTCCCCTCCCTGGCCCCGCACTCCTACAAAGCCTCAGATGCAGCTCCAGGGGCGGGGTCCTCCCGGCTTCTGTCCCTGTCGTCCCGGGCCGCCGAGCTCTGCTGTGTGCGCGGGCGTCTCTCTCCCAGCACATTGCATCACAGCCGCGTCAGTGGTTCTCTCTGGGGCCCCGGCGGGGGGTGTTGGCGGTGCTGACGCCCATCCCGCTGCCCCTGGCTCCCTCCCAACTCGTCCTGCCTCCTGGGTGAGTGCTGGGGGAATTGTGGCACGACCCTCGTGCCCTGCAGGGTTGGTGTCCTTTCTTGCTGTGGGGGGGTTGGGAGTCCCGTCCTCGGGACAGGAAGTATCATGTTTTCCCTTGGAGTTCGTGGAATGTTGGATCTTTGTTATTTGTGTGTGTGTAAAAAAATTTTTTAATTTGATTTCTTCTACCAATCCCTGTTTATACTCCTCACACACACTTAACCTCTATTTCAGTAGGGAAGGGGTTGGCTATGATGGGTCAGTAAAGCCCAAGTCTGATATTTCTTTGCTTAGATTTTTAATAAGAGCAATGTAACTCTAAATAGCACTAGGATTCTTCATACTACCTGTTATAATTGAGCTTATAGAATGCCCAATTATAATTGTGTTACCCGAACTTCCTGTCTCCTTTTAGGTGGGGAATTAGTTGGGAGACAGAGCTGACAGAATGGGTGTAATGGAGACGGGGGGTCTTTACACCTATATATACCAGGGTCAGTTTCAGAGAGAGAAACTCTCAAATAATGAGGACTAAGGTTGAAGGAAGTTGTTTGTTTTATTGGAATATACTGATTAAAAGCAAAGCATACACACAAAGCAATCAAGATACACATGCATACAGCAAAACAGAGGAGTTTAGAGACATATAGGAATTTTTGAGGCAATATTTACTAGATCCAGATGTGCAAAAGGCCAATGGAAGGAGCTCATAAGCAACCAGCATATCACGAACAAAGGCGGGGACCCAAACTGTGAGTTTGGGGGTGTACTCTGTAAGGCACCCAAGAGTGTCACACGGAGTTGTGGCTGGGCAGCTGTTTTTATAGATTATAAGTGGTATCCTGAAGGGTCAGGCTATGGATCTGAACTAAGGAACCAAATGGTTTCTGATCTTTGATTATAGGTTTCCCATATATTAAACAAAAGGTATGCTGGCACCCTATTGGGTATATCCTGGAAGATGCTTGGAGTGTCAATGGTTGACACTTCAAAGTTAATAGCTTTTGGTAACCTGGGAGAATGGCTCAAGAAGAGGACCATTAATTGGTTTCCCAGAGAAATGTTTATATTTAAAAGGCAGTAAGACCCAGGATGGAGAATCATAAAGAACAGATGTAGGTGTTTTGTAGAGGGATGTATTTACACATGAAGAGAGAAACAAAAAGAGCTTTTTCAGAGAAAGAAGATCTCCATACTGTGGATGTGCTGGAATGCAGAGAAGCTTTGATACTTATCTGTGAGGGAGGGAGGCAGATTGCACATAGGCAAGACACATGTTGTTTCCAAGTCCTCCAGGGCCCGTATTTTAGGCAAGCTCCAGTGTTCATATGTGTGTGCATGTGTGTCCCCTCTTAGGACTGACCACAGACTCAAGAGCAATGCCTTTTAAGGGACCCTGGGCTAGTTCAAGGGTGAGAGTACCCGTGACATGCTGCCCTCTGATGCAGGATTACACAGGTGGGGTTTCAACTGGTAGGGGTATATTTAAAAAAAAAAAAAACCAAACCTGACTTTTTGAGTTCTTAAATATTTTAGATTTCTCTGCACATTTCAAAGAAGCAACATTACATGGTTGTGATTTACTTTTCAATATAAAATGCCATTGTCAGTCAGTCTTTTATTTTCAGGAAGAAAATTAGGCAGCGGGGAACGTTTTGAAATGCCAGGGATATAACACAGAATGGTATCAGAACCAGAAGGAATAATAGGTCAATAGCTGACAGATGGCAATGCACATTGGAGAGGCTACTGGCAGATGGAATTGACAATTTAGGTAAGGCAACGCTTTTGGCCGCAGATAGAAAACACTGGAAAGAGAGAAGAAGGTCTCCTCTCTCTGAGGATCCTGCCAATTTGGACACAGTGGGTTATTGCTCACAGTGAGACATATGGTCAGGAAGAAAAAAAGAGACTGATATCTTTCCATTGGTTGGACAGAAGACACGGAGGGACGCTTGGAGAGACTTGGATCACATACAGAAGGCAATATCTTTGGAGCAGCCTTTGGCATGGAGATGCAAGCTTTCAAGTTTAATGGCACTCCTTTTCGAGCATGGAAGTGCCCATGGCCATTATTCCCACTCTAAGAGTTACAAGAGAATGAAATCACTGTACTAAATTCAAAGCTCTTTGACTGTGCTGAGATCTCAATGACCATGAAAGTGGGGATGTTTTGACATGTGTACAAAGACAGTTTGATATAGAGATGCTCTAGCGCCCTCTGCATTGGCTTGGACCCTGTTCGCCAGTTGTGAGCAGAGACCTGGTTTGCAGATGATCAGTCTGATAGTTCATTAATCTGTTCATGGGTGTCTGATAGATTGTTTCACCGTATTCCTCCCCAAGCATGCAGTATAGTGCAATCGGCTTTTTTGCGCAAGAGGATTCTCACGGCGCCTGATTGAGGTCTGCTATTTCCCCATCGGTGCTGCATCGGTGCTCTGTTCAGCAGACAATGGTTTAAATAGACAGTTAAATCACTCACAAATCATATGAATCAGTCATCAAAAATGCTGTATTTAATAAAATCGTGCCCTTCGACATTTGCCTAGGTAAATCTGAGTGACGCTAATGGCTGCCAGTCAGTTTGAATCGGCAGCATCTTTGAACATGCAGTTTTGGGAAAATCGGATTAAACCAGTTTGGCAAGCCTTTGTGGCTGCTTAGGCTCACAGCACAAACCTAACAGACTGAGTGACTAGCTCACATCTGATTGCCATCTTTGAACACAGTGAGTTCAACCATCAAACATGTTCACAGTGAAATCTGTGGCATCCCTAGTCTTATGTCCCATGGCTTTTTATTTGTGTTTGAGTTCCAAGCCATGTTATGGTGCTGGTGGGCACCACCCCACCCCACCAGGCTTGATTCCCCACTTCTCCACATGCAGCTGCTGGTGTGACCTTGGGTCAGTTACTAGTTCTTTCAGAGCTGTCCTCTCACAAGCAGTTCTCAAAAGAGCTCTTTCAGCCCCACCTACCTCACAGGGTGTCTGCTGTGGAGAGGGGAAGGGAAAGGAGATTGTAAACTAATCTGAGATTCCTTTGGGTAGTGAAGGGCAGGGCAGAAATCCAATCTCCTCCTCCTCCTCCTCCTCCTCCTCTTCTGCTTCTTCTGCTTCTTCTGCTTCTTCTGCTTCTTCTGCTTCTTCTGCTTCTTCTGTTTGTTGGCCCTCCAGAGCAACTGGACGGCTGCTGTGTGAAACAGGATGCAGGACTGGATGGACGCCTCATCTGATCCAGCATGGCTCTTCTTATGTTCTGAACACAAAAGATGTAGATGTCTTGCAGAAGAAGGACAAATGTGTGAAATCTGGCTGCAAGCATTTAAAGCCAAGCAGACCTGGGCTGTGGATTATTCTGTTACCACTTTTATGATCCCAGCAAGTAGGAGAATGTGAAGGGGGACCAGAGAATTCTGCAGTTCCTTTCTTCTTGCACTGAGGTGACAGAGGGAAAACAAGAGAGATGTGGTCCTTGCAGTTTTCATCAATGTGAGCTACCTGAAGGGCCAGGATGGGGTAATAGTTTTATACATTACCTGAAAGCAATGGAGAGAGAGAGTTCCCACACACACACACACACACACAGGTTGTCAGTGCTGAAACAGCTGGCTATGTGGGGAAAGATTTGTGAACCCCAGGGGGACTGAATTGGAATTAGAGCCAGATGGAGCACCAGAGCAGATCCATGGGGATATGGAGGCTGTTGCAAGCTGGGATTAAAACTGAGAAGTCTGATTAAAGCTGTGGGATTAGCTGCTGCATTAAAAGTAGCAACAATATACTGAAGTAAAGTCAGGCACACAAAAAGGAGGAGCAGGCCAGAAAGACCTGGGACTAATCCCAAGCGTGACTGTTCCCGGGTAAAGGGATAGGCTTGATCAGGAGGATTTCTAGCTAATGTGAAGAACTAATGGACCACTGGAGGTTATGAGCAGGGAACCGGTGAGTCCCAGGTGGATGATCCAGCCCTTTCATTTCCCACTGTGCCGTTTCCAGGGACTGATCACAAACTGTACTAATGCAGTCTCCTGACTTGAAACCCAGCTGATTGTCTCAACTTTTGGATCCCTTCAGTGTCCCAAAGTTCGCAATTTTTGATCATAATATTCAAAACGCAGGCTTGAACAGCTTGAGTTTACTTTATTTTATGTATTTATTTATTTATTAGTTTCATTTATACCCCGCCCTTCCCGCCAAGGCGGGCTCAGGGCAGCTTACATAAAATGCATATATAAATACAATTAAAAACCTACATAAAACATCCTTTTGATACAGACTTCACGTTCCTGGGATTCCAGATCACTGCAGACTGTGAAAGCAGCCATGAAATTAAAAGACACCCGCTCCTTGGGAGGAAAGCGATGGCGAACCTAAACAACATGATAAAAAGTAGAGACATCACCCTGCCAAAAAAAAGTCTGCATGGTTAAAGCAGTGGTATTCCCAGTAGTCATGTATGGCTGCGAGAGTTGGACTATAAGGAAGGCCCAGCGCTGAAGAATAGATTCTTTTGAACTATGGTGCTGGAGAAGACTCTTGAGAGTCCCTTGGACTGCAAGAAGGTCAAATCAGTCAATCCTAAAAGAAATCAACCCTGACTGTTCCCTGGAAGGCCAGATAATGAAGCTGAAGCTCAAATACTTTGTCCACCAAATGAGAAGGGAGCACTCCCTGGAGAAGACCCTGATGCTGGGAAAGAAGACAGGGACGGCAAAGGATGAGATGGTTAGACAGTGTCATAGATGCAACAAACATGAAATTGAGCAAACTCCAGAGGACGGCGGAAGACAGAAAGGCCTGGCGTGATCTGGTCCATGGGGTTGCGAAGAGTTGGACTGCGACTGAACAACAACAACAAATAAAACATCCATAGACAATCAGTATCCATTTTCAAAAGTGCTGGAAACAATTAAAGTGCAGAGCAGAGATTCCTAAATCCAACCATGCCACTACTTAGCTGTTAGTCTTGGTGGTATTCTCAAATCGGCTCCATTTGATCAAATAATTATCCAACGGGATAGACTGAGGGTGGTAAAACCGCAGTGTTTAAGGCTATTTCATTGGCTTTTGTTAGCAAGGACCACGGAAACTCTCCGCCGGTGGCATCATACCAGATGGCATCTTTTTCTAGACATTACTTCATCGTTTTTGGTTTCCAGATTATTCACTCTCTGTTGTGTCCCTCTGCTCTCAGGTAATTAGGCGCTGGAATCCACTTCTTTATATCACTTTACCCCAAGACCACGCAGGGAAGGGAAGGGAAGGGAGATTTAATTCTTTAGTCTCCACTTACTTTCACTACATGTAACTGTTAAGTCGGCTACTTAACAAAGAGTCAGAGAGTGATTCAGCAAAAGATTCAGCTTTATTCAGCAACTCGTAACTCAACTCCAACAGATTTACTTTTACTTTTACTTTAAAATTCGATTTATATACCGCCCTTGACCCCTAGGGGGTCTCAGAGCGGTTTACAAGCAAACTACTATGTAGGTATTATCCTAACCTAGGGCCACAATTGGGGGGGAGAGGCTGCCTACCAACACCCAAGCGGCGCGTTCTCTCTTGTTGATATCCCGGGCAGGCCTCGGATGCTGCTCTCGGTGCCTCAGGCTGACCGGCGACTACCTCTGGCAGGCTCCTGGTGGACTCCTTCAACGCGCGACCACTTCTGACTGCAGCTTCGGCTTCCGTCCCTTGGGCTCCTGCCGTGCTGCGTCGTCTCGCCGTCGCATTGCCTCAACTCCGCCTCCATCTGGTTCGGCCGCCGCATCCCTGGGTCACTGTTCCGCCGCCATTACTGTTACTGTTGCCGCCGCCAGCACTCCTGGCACACAGCCAGGAGGAGGGTGCCCCCTGCCACCTAGGGCAGGTACCCATTTGTCTACTTGCTTTTGCTTTCGAGCCGCTGGGTGGGCGGGAGCTGGGACTGGGGCCGGGAGCTCACCCTGGCCATGGTGGGTCTCGAACAGCCATAGTGGCTGTTTGCTAACGTTATTACTGCAGGCGTTGTACTGCCTGCGCCACCGCTCGAATAGCCTTTACATTGAAGCTGTTCTACTTTTAAACTCTCCCGGCTAATTTTGCCACGCCCTATTATACAATACCAACCAATAAGATTGTAGGGATAAGGTCCTATCACAATAGTTCCCGCTCAGGGAACTTGATGGTATGCGATTGGCCGGCTCTTCCTGGGCTACCAATAGGGATTGGAAGATTAGGATCCTTGCCCAGGATGAAGTTTAGGATGGTGCTTCAATTAGGTGATTCACATGCATACAATTGAATACACCACAGTAACCCTCCCCCTCTTCTTTAAAATGTTAATAGTGGAATACTGGAGCTTCTTTAAATAGTGAAAATTAGTGACGGTTGAAGTGTTAAGCCCCTCTCCCTTTCCAGCACAGCCCTGAGGCAAACTGAGGCTGTATGAATCTGCAGTTGGCAGTTAATGGATGGACTGAAACCGATGATGTTATGTGTCTGAGCCATAACATGCTACTGAAATACATCTTGCTAAAAATAAGTGTGGACTGTTGCTTCACAATTTAGCCCTCTTTGTATGGGGAAGGAGCAGCAAACAATATTTTTCTTTCCGCCATGCATTTTGTAGTTCTGTACTCAGTATGGTGCTCCTTCCAAGTGAGAGAGTCCTAAAATGCAATGGGGAGGCATAGAGGTTGCAGAGAAAAACCTTATCCGGAGGCTTTTAGAAGTTGAGGAATTAATCTGCATGTGTGTATCTGTTGTGAATCTGTTCATTCACTGTGAATCACTTTATTTCCACGCTTCCCATAATATCATCTTTCTTAGAAAGCTCAGTTTGTTGATATGCAGAGTTCCTGTCAAGCACAGATATGAAGTGGATTTTTTTAAACAAAAAAACCCCTCCTTTTTTATAATGTGTTTATTTAGGGTATGCACTATGCCACATACTCCAGAAATGCCTGAAACAACTTACGAAAATAAACTTAAACAGACAAACATTAATGAAATCATTGTGATCAAAACAGCAGTTCAAAATCTAGAGCAGTGACAAAAGGGGCAACGATATTGAGTCTCCATGAATTTCCCCCCAGATATTTTCCATATCAGTTCTTTGCCTACTCATCTATTCCTGCCTAGCAATTTCAGCTAATGTACCTTAATATTGATTTGTAATCATATGCAGACTAAAAAGCTAAAACATGGACCATGAGAGATCCAGGCTCCAATCTCCACTCGGCCATGGGACCTCTTTTTGTATCACTGCGCCAGACTTTCTCTCTCTCCCTCCCTAATTTACCTGACAATGTTGTTGTGAGGATAAAATGGAGAAGAAAAGAATGCTTTTGGGCTATTTTTGTGCAGGAACGCACAGGAACGGAGTTCCGGCTGGCTCCCCAGTTGGCCACACCCAGCAGGAACTCATTAGCATAATAGGCCACACCCAACAGCAGAAACTCATTAGGACTGGCTACATTAGGGATGTGTGGCCTAACATGTAAAGGAGTTCCTGCTACAAAAAAGGCCCTGGTTTTGACAACAAACAAGGTAAACAGAATAAGAAGCAAAAGGTGGGTGTGGCTGGATAACCACACTTCTGGTAACATGGGGGTGCGGCCTAATGTGCTAATGAGCTGTGCTGTCAGGGGTGTGGCCTATTATGCTAATGAGTTCCTGCTGGGCTTTTTCTACAAAAAGAGCCCTGCTTTTCCCCATTGGGAAGGACTTTGGGGGTGTAAAGTGCCATCAAGGGGCAGCCAACTTATGGCAACCCTTCCAGGTATTTCCAAAGTGGTTTGCCCTTGCCTGCCTCTGCAGAGCAACCCTGGACTTCATTAATGGTCTCCCATCCAAGTTCTAACCAGGGCCGGCCCTGCTTAGCTTCCGAGATTGGACAAGATCAGTACGAATGTATAGAACAGGGTAAAAAAGGTAAAGGTTCCCTTGCTCGAAAGCCAGTAGAATCCGACTCTTGGGTTGCAGTGCTCATCTCTGTTTCAAAGCCGAAGAGCCAGCGCTGTCCGAAGATGTTTCCGTGGTCATGTGGCCGTCATGACTAAACACCAAGGCACATGGAACACTGTTATCTTCCCACCGAAGTGGTACCTGTTTATCTACTTGCAATTTCTTGCTTTTGAACTGCTAGGTTGGCAGGAGCTGGAACTAGAGACGGGAGCTCACTCTGTCATGCGGCACACTCGGGTCTCGAACTGCTGAACTGCCGACCTTCAGCGTCTTAACCACTTGAGCCACCGCAGAACAGGGTAAAACTAAATAAATATATGAAGCAGTGTGATGAGGTGGTTTTTGTCACAATTTGTGCTGCATCTCAGTTTGCCCAGGACCACCCAGTGAACTGACGGCTGAGGGAGGAATTGAACCAAGGACTGCCTGGTTTCCAGCTCATCTTGGCTGCTGCAGTTACGCTCTTGTATGTTTGACAATTGGCGGGCTGTGATATCTTAGTCTGTAGCCAGGAGGACACATCATTCCCTCGGCTGTTTCCTGTTGACTGGCACAGGCACCTTAATTGCTTATTTGCAGGAAGGAATCAAACCAATTTGGCTTCCCTTATCCGTCTGTAACAGTGTCAGGATTCGACTTCATACTACAGAATACGAAAAAGGGGGTGGTGGAGAGCAGATGACTTACTCCCATCCAAGGAAACTGGTGCAACAAACAGTGGTATGGCCATGGGTATGGTGCACTTGCACCCCTGTTTGTTGCACCAGTTTCTTAAATGTGCTGTCAGCATCTAGGTTCTTCATTTAGACAAGAGTTGATGGCCTGGAGTCACTTTGGAACGCACGCTTTCTTGCTCACAAGTCTCCTAGCTGCGAAGTGCACAATTGCTGACTGTGGTTATTCGGGTTTGACTGGAAAGCATTCTGGCCATGCGTAGTGACATGTTCCCCTTGAACCAGCCTGCAAAAGCGACAAGAAAACATACAAATGGATGCATCATGTGTCAAAGCTGGGTTCAGGAGCCCCCAAACCAGCTTTCAGAGCCGGTTCTAGGAACCCATCCTGGTGAACTGTGATTGATCCACTAAGCTACTTCTTGTGATGTTCTGTCTCTATAAGGCTGTCATCTTCTAACATAACTTATATACCTTTGAGAGAGCCATGGACTAAAGCAGAGTTGTCGAACGCATTAGTTACGAGGGCCTGATCTGACATCAATATCACTTTGTTGGGCTGGGCCATGCGTGCCATAAAATGTAATGCCAGGTACTGGGGATATAAACTGTAAGGACAGCCACTGGTAAGCTCCGAGTTGGTTTATCCTCACTGCAAGGCCTCATGGTCTGGGAGGGGGGTGCAATGGAGAACCCGCATGGGTGGACTGGACAGCTAGCGGTGCAGCACTGGGCAGATGCTCCTATGCTGCTTGACTGCTGCAGACAAGGTGGTTCCGCCATGCTGAAGCTATAATTGGGGTGGCTCCGCCCACTCTCCACTGAGAAGTCTCCTGTTCCCTCCCTTACACTAGCTGTTCACGGGCCGCATAAGAGCCCTGGGCAGGCCGGATCCGGCCCTAGGGCCTTATGTTTGACACCCCTGGACTAAAGGGACGAGCACATTCCATTCTGCAGTCCAGTATATCTCTGCTGAATATATCTGGTGTTGGATACCAGTCCTGATCAGGTGATTAAAAATATAGGGATCATCCATGTGTTTGAGAATGGAGTGACATCACAACTAGCTAGGATTGCCAATTCTGGCCTGGGAAATTCCTGGAGATTTGGAGCATTACGTGTAGAGGGGAGAATTTGAGGAGGGAAATCACTTAGAGTCTATGATATATCATAAAATTTGCTCTCTGAAGTTGCCATTTTCTCCAGGGGAGCTGATCCCTGTAGTCTACAGTGCTGCCAAGATGAGGGGACTGGGGGGGGGGGACAAAATTCCCAGGGCCCAAGTCAGCTGGTGGGGCCCCTGATGTCAGCATCCTTGTGCATTCAGAATGCATCTGATTTATTTCACTTTTAATGCAGTTCTGTACTGCACTCACTGACTCTGCTGGCCAGGCCCTTCTGCCACATTTACTGCTAGGCTGAGGGGAACCCATGCTTATCAGATCATGCTAAACTCATCAACCAAGCCAGCACGGGAGCAAGGGAAGACCAGCCAGCATAGCTCACGACTGATACAGTCAGGGCTCTTTTTGTAGAAAAAGCCCAGCAGGAACTCATTAGCATAATAGGCCATACCCAACAGCAGAAACTCATTAGCATATTAGGCCACACCCTGCCACCGCAGCTCATTAGCATATTAGGCCGCAGCCCCATGTTGCCAGAAGTGTGGTCATCCAGCCCCACCCACCTTTTGCTTCTTATTCTGTTTACCTTGTTTGTTGTCAAAACACAGGGCCTTTTTTTTGTAGCAGGGACTCCTTTGCATGTTAGGCCACACACCCCTAATGTAGCCAATCCTAATGAGTTTCTGCTGTTGGGTGTGGCCTATTATGCTAATGAGTTCCTGCTGGGCGTGGCCAACTCAGGAGCCAGCCAGAACTCCATTCCTGTGCATTCTTGCTCAAAAAATAGCCCTGGATACAGTTGTTCTATTGGTGGGATATCTAATATCCCTTTGTAAACATTTCCTTGCTACAGTAGACATTAAGCTTCATGGTATATGACAAATGACGGTCTTTTCAGAAAATATGTCAGCAAAATCAACCCCAGTGATCCAAGTACTTCTCATACAGCACAACGACATAATCAGTTTGCCTCTCCTTTTGTGCTAGGTAAAGGTACAAGGGTAAACTTAAATAGATGTCTTACTGGTTTATGTATTAAAGATGTATTGTGTTACAAAGGTTTTGTGAACTGTAGCCTACTTGATCAGATGTATCCTATATTGGTACTCATATGCATACGTATACAAATATAAAATTTAGGGCTGCCAAGTGGGGGCGGGTAAACCCCCGCTTTGGAGGCCCGATTTCCGCCACCGCGGAATCGGGCCCCAGGGGGAACCCCGCCCCCCGAAGCGCAACGTGGGTGCATCACAGGAAGTGACGCAACCACGTAAAGCACGTTGGGAGCGCGGCCCCAATCGTTGGAGGGAAAACTCTATGGTTTTCCCTCCAACGATTGGGGCCACGCCCCCAACGTGCTCTACGTTGTGTGTCACTTCCTGTGACGTTCTGGCGGCGCGCGTCCGTACCTCAGCAGCTCCTGGACCGAATCAACGCTCCCCCGCCGGTGAGTCAGAACGACTTGGCAACCCTAATAAAATTACAAAATTAGACTCAGGGTTTGCATCAGGGTCATATATGTTTGTGTCGGGGGGGGGGGATGGAATCTTTGTGCAGGGAGCCCATGGTGGCTCTTGGCAGTTATAATTCCAGGACAACTCCAGGCCCACCTAGAGGTTGGCGGTCCTACAACTGGCTTGGGCCCCACTCATGGCCACCCTGTGCTAACTGGGTCTTCTGCAGGGTGCCTGTATTTGTAAGCACCACAAAAGATCAAAGATAGTTCAAAGAGAAGCAGAAAAGCGACAGGGAATTGACCTTGGTTTCTTTTGTCCTGTCATCAAGTACTTCATTTTAGCATGGAGACAGTCTCTTGTCTTTCACACAGCGGGCTTTAGCTTCCTACGCTGGGCTCGACTAATAGCTTTGGACATTTCATAATGTATTTTACAGCAAGGTCGGGTTAACAGGGGCTTTTATAGGCCAATGTTTTACTGAGAATCAGTGGACCAAAAACGGTAATTATGCATGTGAGATAATCTCTTGAAAAATTAGCAATGGCTAACCGGCCGTGTTATCTTGTAGGCCTGTTTTGCGAACCTGACGTAGAAGGGGTGGGGGCCGCATTACCCCCTAAAATATCGGGTACGCGGCATGGGAGTGTGGCTAGTCTCAGCGTTTCCCCCAGATGCTTCTGCCCATTTTAGGACACTCTGCCAGCTGCCCCGTTCCTCGGGAAGGCAGATTAGGCCACTGTCAAACACGCCTCGCTCACATCCACTTTAGCTGGAAATGTTCGAGTGAGTGAGTCAGCATGCCAGGACACTGGAGGGTACTACATCATTCTAAGTGTGTATAAGTGTTTTCTCCTTGAATGGGATGCCTCTGTTTTGTCTTAACCTGGGGGCTGGCCTCTGACCCCTCCTCTCTCTCTTTCTTTGTCCTCTCACTGTCTCTTCACATGGCCTTCCATGGAGACAAATGTCTCTCCAGGTCTCTCCTGTAGATACAATGCCCTCATACTACCACACAGGGGTAATTTTGTAGAAAAAGAGGTGCAGCAGCTCAGTAGTACAACTCATTAGCATAACTTATTTGCATATGCCACACCCCTGACATCACCGGAAGTGTGTCAGAAGGCAACACCCACTGCTCAGGCTCCACTGGACTGTTTTGGATTGCTAGCTATTGGGGGGGAGTGTGCAGGTCTGTCCTCGCAGAGGAGGGAGAGCTTGTACTTGAATAAAACTTGGTCTTAAAGGTGCCACTGGACTGTTTTGGACGGGGGGGGGGCTGGGGGGAGTTCTGCAACTTACCTGGCTGCTTCTTGCTCTGACAGAGGGCTGCTGGGAGCAGGGGGTGGGGCTTGTTGCATGTGCCCGCCCCCTGGGCACTTTACTGCCGGAGCTCCACTCCTGTGTGCTCCTGCAGGAAATGACCCCTGCTACCACACAGATGATGCCAGACAAGCTAGCCACTTGTGATAGGGGAAGCACTTTTTAGATTAAGCTTCTTGCTGTTCTTTTGGCTGCAGCCAGAATGTGAACTGGATCTACTTGAGTAAATGTAACCAGGGGTCATTTCGTAGACAAGGAGGTGCAGGAGCTCATTAGCATAACTCATTAGCATAACTCATTTGTATATGCCACACCCCCTGACATCACCAGAAGTGTGTCAGAAGGCAACACCCACCGCTCTGACGGCATGCGCAGAGCGTCTGAATAATAATGAATTCAGGATGCTGTATATGAGCTATATACAGTGGCTTTTATTTACAGTTATATACAACTGTAAACAAGTAGGATTTTTGCTCACAAGACTCCACAGCTTAGAGGGAACATTGCTTATAAGGCAGGGTTTTTGTCAATTATAGAAGTTGTAGGATTGTTTTGTGTACCTGGGGTTTTCCCGAAGTATGAAGGGTACCCTACTTGGGGCGGCCTTGTTTTGTGAGATATCAGTATATTCAGTGTGAAGCTGCACTGGAAAAAGCGTTTAGAAACGTCCGATGGAAGAAAATGCAATAGCCAGGCTATTGACTGAGGTCTGTTTTTCTAACTGTATGTTGTCAATACTGTACCATTGGCTTCTCTTCCTTTTCTGAGCCTAATTCAGAGAACTAGTTTTGATCATTAAAGCTCCCAACAGTTTGCAGCCTGAGGGCCAGTGGAGACACTATAAAGTCCTCATGTCCCCACATAGCCAGTTAATGGGCATGATTCAAGGCTGCCAGCTCCTGGTTGAGAAATTCCTGGAGATTTGGGGGTGGAGCCTGAGCAGGGGTTGTTTCGTAGAAAAAGAGCTAGGGGGACTCATTAGCATAACTCATTAGAGGAAACCCCGCGAAGGCCCTCCCTGGCCCCAGGCAGGCAGGGGTGGGGAGAGGCAGGGAGGAAGCAACTTACCCTCCCTCTTCTCCTGCCTCCTCCTGGCCGGAAGCAGGGGGCGGGGCTTCGTCATGTGCCCCGCCCCTCCGTACCTCACCCGAGGGAACTGCGATCCCCTGCGTCCCCCCCCAAAATGACCTCTGAGCCTGAGGAGGTCAGGGTTTTGAGAAGGAAGGGACCCCGGCGGGAGAAAAATGCCATCAAGGCCACCCCCCAAAGCAGCCATTTTCTCCAGGGGAACTGATTTCTGTTGCTCAAGCATATCTGCAGAACCCATCTGGAGGCTGCCCACCCTTCATGGTCTAGAAAGTCTGTGCTCGGGTGCTTAGGGACCCAATTTTTTCAGGAAGGACAGCCCTTTACAAGGTCCCAGCTGTTGGTATATTGTTCCAAAAATCCCTTTCTTCCAAAAATCCAGAGCCGACACATGTTGTTCTTTCTCCTCTCCTCCGTTTTATCCTCACAACAACCCTGTGAGGTAGATTAGGCTGAGACTGACTGGCCTGGTTCACCCAGGGAGCTTCCAGGCAGAGTCAGGATTTAGATTCCTCACTCCTCTAACCACCACACCAGCTGAGTGTTTAGTTGGAAGTGGGGCCCCGTTCACACGGGCCAGATAATGCGGGGGGGGGGAGGCATGCCTATTTGTGCCGTCACAGTTTGATCCGTGATTATGCGTTCAGACACGACGGAGGCTTCATCCTTTGGCACCCACGGCAAACAGGACGACGGGGGAGAAAGCTGCGCGCCGGCGCAATCACACCGGGGGGAATCCGCATACAGCCCGTGGCAAACTATTTGCTAGTAGGTCGTCCCAGGTACTTTTTTAATGCGCATCTTCGGCGGGACACCACGGGTTCACCACGGGAGCGCTACGCCTCCCAGATGTTCTGTTGTGTTCGCACCAGAAAACCCCACAGGAGAATCGTGCCTTCAGCATGGCAAATACTCCGTGTGACCGGGGCCTGAGTGTGTGGGGCTTAATTCTGAGTAAGCATGCTTATGACATGCAGTAAAGTTTCTTACCCATCTAGGGGAAGATATGTTACCAATGCTCCCTCCAAGCTGTGTAGTCTTGTGAGCAAAAATTCTACTTTGTGAGCTACTGGCATTAAAGTTGTGAGCAAGTGAGTTGGCTGCTGCCTAAATTAGTTTGCTTTGGAGCCATCCTTCCTGAGCAAAAACAAAAATGTGTGAGCCAGAGGCTAAAAATCTGTGAGCTAGCTCACACTAACACAGCTTAGAGGGAACACTGCCTGATACTAGTACTTTCCACACTTTTAATTAGAATAAGAGATCTCAAACACCAGGAGCATTTAACTTCACAAAGAACCATTATTTCAAGGCGGAGAAAGCGCTGTCTGTTTTGTGTAGCTAATGGTGATTTAAAAGAAGCCTACCTAATTCCATTTAATAAAACTGGCCAATCGAACAAGAGTGGGGGGAGGGTATTAAAAAATTTTCTCTACACAACAACTGTTCTCATTTTCTGAATGTAGCTTATCACCCTCATTAGTTCAGATTTCTTATTATAAGCTTGGAAAAGGTTAATGAGTACCTTAACAAGGGAGCACCCGCTCTGTAATGGAGTGTAGGAAGCAAATATGATGATGGGCTCTTTCGCTAATGTGATTGCGGTGTAAATCCACAACGTGTTATTAACACACACACACACACACACACACAAATAAAATAAAATAAAGGAAAGTGTCAAAAGACAAATCATAAGCTCTTGTTAAAACCCTGCAAATATACCTAGGGTATATTTTTCACCCTGGCTGTGTCTACTTCTATTTTATTTTATTTGGGCAGACTGCAGGGAAAAATGGCTTTAGTTTTTTGTATTCTTAGGGCATTGTCATCTGTATGGTAGTCAACGATGTCAACAAAGTTCAGCCAATGACCACTCAGAGTTGGGTTTCTGTAGTAGACAAAAAAGCACCTGGGTTAAAAACAACAACAGAGGTTTATACGTTTTGCCATTGGGGTAGTCTTTGTACCCCAAACCCATTTAACTTGTGTGTCTAATGTGCTGTCAAGTCGCAGCTGATTTATGGCAACCCCAGCAAAGGGCTTTCAAGACAAATGAGAAGCAGAGGAGATTTGCCATTGCCTTCCTCTGCAGTCTTCTTTGGTAGCCTCCTTTCCAACTACCGTCCCTGTTTAGCGTCTGAGATCTGATGAGGTTGGGCTATATCATGCTGCCTGCCTTCCTTTCCCCATGTAACTTACTGAGGTGACCAATACCCCAGGAGTTCAAGAAAACTGATCTGGGGTACCATTCTTGAGTACTGTGGAGAGATACAGCCCTTCATGACAACCTGAACACCTTCCTGACATCTTAGAGAATATTTGCCTCACCACAGAGAGATGTGTTTATGGGGCAGAAAAATATCTCAAGTATGAGAACCTTAGAAATTATTAATTTTTGATGTTTTAATATGCTTTTCTTCAAAATTCATGTTTATATATCTAATAGCCAAGTTGCCCCCTCCATGCGGATATCTAAATCCGTGCATTGGGGGCACTTGGGGGGGGGCAGAGAGATTTCCCTGCACACTTGGGGCAGTCCCCAGGTGTGCAGAAAAATCTGAAAAGTTTGAAAAAGTATACCTTTTTTAACACGCTTTCCTTAAAAATTCATGAGTGTTTATGTATCTAATAGCCAAGTTGCCTCCTCCATGCGGATATCTAAATCCATGCATCAGGGGCACTTGGGGGGCAGAGAGATTTCCCTGCACACTTGGGGCAGTCCCCAGGTGTTCAGAAAAATCTGAAAAGTTTTAAAAAGCATGCCCTTTTTAACATGCTTTCCTTAAGAATTCATGAGTGTTTATATATCTAATAGCCAAGTTCCCCCTCCATGCGGATATCTAAATCCACGCATCGGGGGCACTTGGGGGGCAGAGAGATTTCCCTGCACACTTGGGGCAGTCCCCAGGTGTGCAGAAAAATCCAAAAAGTTTAAAAAAGTATACCGGGGATGCTTAAATCCCAAAGAAACTACAACTGCTTGCTGTGGGCATGCACAGAGAGCTCACTCACTGAGGCGCGGGAACAGCTTGGGGGAAGCCGCTATGCCACTAACCGTCCCAGCTGCTGCTCCAGGTGCCACAGCAACAACCGTCCCTGTGCAGAGGACAGACTTACCCTTGGAAACTGTGGCGGGCTGTGCAAGGAAGCTCCGGGGACTCCGGGGACTTTGCCTCAACACTGCTCCCCCACTCCATTTCTTCTGTCTGTTCCCAGCCTCATTTGTTTGGAATTGGTGGCGAGGACACCAAGCGCAGATGTGAGCCCAGCCGCCATTGGCCCTTTCCATCTGTCCCCTGGTGAGGGCTCAGCCACTGCCTCGCCAGCAGCCTCCTCGCTTTCCCTGGGGCTCCATTGTGCTGGGTCAGTCTCCCATGGCCCGGGTGCCATTGCCCAGGTATGTGTTGGGGGAACCTTGGAGACAAGAGAAGGAAGGGGAAGAAGGAAGCAGTTCTGAACGAGCCACCGAGAGAGGAAGGGGGGGGAACCTTGGTGGGGTTGTCCGGAGCAGCTCCAAACAAGCCACCGGGGGGGGGGGGGGGGGGGGGGTCAGTGGGCCTGGCAACTGCAGGGGAGCCTGGAGAGGAAGTGAGTGTGTATGTGCGTGTTATGAGATCCCCCCCCCCGTGAGTATCGTGGGCGGGCGTCGCTTGTATTGTCTAATCTTAGGTTCCAACCAGTGTTCCCTCTAAGCTGAGTTAGTGTGAGCTAGCTCACAGTTTTTTAGCCTCCAGCTCACACATTTTTACCTTAGCTCAGGAAGGGTGGCTTCAGAGCAGTGTTCCCTCTAAGCTGAGTTAGTGTGAGCTAGCTCACAGTTTTATAGCCTCTGGCTCACACATTTTTGTCTTAGCTCAGGAAGGAGGGCTCCAGAGCAAACTAATTTATGCAGTAGCCAAATCGCCCACTAACAACTTTCATGCCAGTAGCTCACAAAGTAGAATTTTTGCTCACAGGACTCCACAGCTTAGAGGGGACATTGGTTCCAACTATAGTTTTTGTGTTTTAAATGACATATAAACACCCTGTAAAGGAGCCATACTGGAGTGAGTTATTCAGTATGCAGAAGGGGTGTGATGAATCTATGTAAAAGAAACATTCTGTTTCCTAACAAAATGTTTTCAAATTCTGGATGTTTTAGTACTGTGAAATGCAATGTTTTTTCCCCACCACAAACATAAACCATCTTGTGAGACTTTTTGTCCCAAGATATACTGGAACAGAGTTGCCAGCTTCCGGGGGTGTCCCAAGATATACTGGAACAGAGTTGCCAGCATCATTGCATCAGGGACGTCACATGGCGATGTCCCTGTTTGGGGGTGGGGCTCACTAGCCGGTCAATTGGACAGCGGTGGGCTGAATCCCCAAAAATCGGGGTTTCCCTGGCACCGCCTGGGGAATGGCAACTCTATTCTGGAATCTGCCCTGGGGCAGAAGTATATCCCAAATGCTATATGTGGAAGTCTCTTTACAATGTTGCGAGAGCATTTTAAGTTCAACGTTTGCAAATATGCAGATATGAAGTGATCTCATTCTTTGGTCTCGGCCGGGCTGACTTCAGTCTTATGTCTACTTTTTTATTTATCTGTTTTTCGCAAATCCCTGTGGTCAGTAAGTGTGTGCGAATTTGCATTGACTTCAATGGCCCGAGAAGGGTATAACTCTGCATTGTAAGGCTGCTCGGACTGCTGAAGCATAACACAGCTTCATTCAGTGATCCTTAGGAGAACACGCTTTCTGGAGGATCATGGTAGGCTTCTCGTAGTACTTCCAGTGAGTGATCAGGGCCAGCCCCGTAGCTAGGGTTCTTTTGGGGAGGGGGCCTCAGGGGTGGTGCAGCTCATTAAATCAAAGTTAATTACATTAATTCACTTTGGAGCCAGCCCAGGGGGTAAGGGTCCTGGAAGAAAAGCTAGGGGGCTAGGCCCCATGGGCCCCGCATTAGCTACGGGCTTGATTAGGGCTCTATCGCCCACGGGAAACCAGCCAAAGCTCTTCCTGTTCCTCACCCAGTTTTAGCCAATACAGAATGCAAAATGAATCCTTAAGGGGGGGAAATCCAGTTGTCCGTCATGTTCACCACCTGGACTTCCTTGGTGGTCTCCCATCCAAGTACTTATCAGGAGGCTGAAGTTGGTTCCTTATTCGCGTTTCCTTATTCATTCCTTATTCGTTACTTATTCATGCAGTCATTCAGAAGCACTAGGGACAGTGAGTTGGAAAGCTCTGAACCCCAAAATAAGGTCTGGACCACCATGTATCATATACCTCCACATTCACAGGACTCTCCCCTTCGAGAGGACATATCCTGTATCCTGCTCCAAAGCGCGGTTCTGGTGCCAGCTGCTCCAAAGTGCAGTGCCCCTAGGACAATCACACAGGCAGACATTGGAGCCAGGCTGCACCCCAAAATAATCTTTGGAACTCCCCAAATGACACATCCCCACACTCTGGGGACTGGGCCCTGCAAGCTGACATACAATGGCGGCCGGTCCAAACACCGGACCCTGCTTAACTTCCAAGCTCAGAAAAGATGGGGCTAGCCTAGGCCATCCAGGTCAGGGCATGAAGCCCCAGAGGTAATGAACTATGTGGCTATGCTAATCAGGCCAATGCATAGTTTAAGTTATCAAACATGTGACTCTCCTGAAACGCAAGTACATGTGCATTTCCCTCTTCCCTGTTAAGAGCTGCAGCGTGTGCTCTTCCTATTAAAATGGCAAGAATGCACAAAATAAAGAACCCCACAAGCTATTCCTCTTTGCTTTGTAACCAGTTCAGGGTAATAAAATGAACGGCCAGCTTACAATGATGAAAACACATCAAAGAGAGCTAAACTCCTCATCCCCCCCCCCCTTTCTGTAACAAGCAAACAAACCAACCAGCGGCCTATTTTTGTCTTGACAATGTAATCTCGCAGGCAGCACAAAGAACCCTGCTGTTAAGGCATAAGAATTGTCATTATCCCCCGTTTTTTTTTATTTGTTATTGCAGCGTTAGGGAAAACACAGAATATCCTTTACAGCAAACAGACTCGTATATCAGCCTCTTACTTTCTTTGAGAACTTTCAGGTGGAGAAGTAGGGATTTGAATATGAATAATATATGCTACACTTTTGAACCACGCTTGGTAAATCACTGACGGCAAGAGTGCCTTTGCCCGTTCACCGAGGTGGGAAGTGGCAGATGGACTCTATCGGGCCATCTATTTGTCTGTTTATTCACTCAGGAGTATTGCATCCTGAATTAAAGAGCATCTCTGGGGGGAGAAAAGATGCAGTCTTCCTAATAGTCTTTTTTCCTGTGTGCTAATTTTATTGACGGGGCCGCGGTGGCTTAGAAGTTAAGACACTGAGCTGCCCATCTCATTTAAAAAAAAAAAATACTTATTTTAAAACCTTCTTAAAAAGTAGTCAGACAGACACATTTTTACTTATGTATTTCCAGGAAAGGGGCCGCGGTGGCTTAGAGGTTAAGACACTGAGCTGCAGACCGGAAGGTCTGTAGTTCGGCAGTTCGAGACCCGAGTGTCGCGTGGCGGAGTGAGCTCCCGTCTCTGGCCCCAGCTCTGCCAACCTAGCAGTTTGAAAGCAAGAAACTGCAAGTAGATAAATATGTACCGCTTCGGTGGGAAGGTAACAACGTTCCATGCACCTCGGTGTTTACTCATGCCGGCCACATGGCCACGGAAATATCTTCAGACAGCGCTGGCTCTTCGGTTTGGAAATGGAGATGAGTGGCTGGTTTTCGAGCAAGGGAAACCTTTACTTTTACTTAATTCTATTGACAGGATTTCTGGTTTTCCTAGCTGTGTTTTTAAAATGCATGTACATCAGGAGTCCCTAACCTTTCTGAGCCGAGTGAGTGTGAGCTAGCTCATCCTTTTTTAGCCTCCGGCTCACAGTCTTTTAGCCTTCGGCTCACACATTTTTGCCTTAGCTCAGGAAGAATAGCTCCAGAACAAACTAATTTATGCAGCAGCCAAATCATTCACTCACGACTTTAATGCCAGTCGCTCACAAAGTAGGATTTTTGCTCACAGGACTCCACAGCTTAGAGCTAGCATTGGTGGGAAGCTTGCCCTTGAACAAATCCAGTGACTTCTGCTGATTGAGTTTTCTTGGTTGCCATATAGCTTTGTTTTGGTTTTGTCTGGATTGTGGGCCTACCATCTGGTGTCCATTTGAGTTATTTGCTGGCTTGGATTCCCAGTGTGTGTGTTTTTTTTAATTAATCTGTTTCTCTTGTAAATCCAGAGATTCATAGCAAAATGTACCTGATAGGTGTCATATAAAGAACTTTCAATCTCAATTTAAAGATGGCCTTCCAGGCTCTCGACTCAAAGGAACATTGTGCAAAAAGCTACCTGGTGTCCCTACAAATTTCCTACCTGCTGACATTTCCAAACTGGTTGGAAGGGCAACCCTACATATAGCGTGTTGCAGTAATCTACCTGCCTGTGTTCACTTCATCAGTTACTGTGGCCTGATCATGTTTTTGTTACTGTTGAATTTGTGTGTAGTGAGCCAGTTTGGTGTAGTGGTTAAATGTGTGGAGATCTGGGAGAACCGGGTTTGATTCCCCACTCCTCCACTTGCACCTGGCTGGATGACCTTGGGCAAGCCATAGTTCTGATAAGAGCTATTCCTGAAAAAGAGCCATTGCTGTCAGAGCTCTCTCAGCCCCACCTACCTCACAGGGTGTCTGTCGTGGGGAGGGGAAGGGAAAGGAGTTTGTAATCCACTCTGAGACTCCTTTCGGTAGTGAAGGGTGAGGTATAAATCCAATCCAATCTCTTCTTCTATATAAGAGAGAGAGAGAGAGAGAGAGAGCAATTTATTTATTTATTTATTTATTTATTTGATTTATTACCCGCCATCCCCTATACAACAGGGTTCAGGGTGAGGGACAGCATTTCCAATACAGAAATTCAAATATCAGGTTAAGAACAGTTAAAGCAACCTAAACTATTCAGCAAAAAAACTTACAGATGGTGCATAAATATACAGCGTAATGTCCAGTGGGAGGAAAGGGGGGAGGAGGAGCCAGTCTAGATGGAACCCATTGCAGTCCTCAACCATAAGCCTGGCAAAACATTTCTGTCTTACTGACCCTGTGGAATTGCATTAAGTCCCACAGGGCCCTGATGTCATTTGGCAGGGAGTTCTACGAAGTAGGCGCCAAAGCTGAGAAGGCCCTGGCTCTGGTTGAGGACAGTCGGATACTTTTCAGGCCAAGGATCACCAGTACGTTCTTCTCTCCTGAGTAAAGTGCTCTTTGGTGGATATACCAGGAGAGGTGGTACCGCAGATATGCTGGACCCAGACCGTATAGGGCTTTGAAGGTCAATACCAACACCTTGAACCTGATCCGGTACTCAACTCGGAGCCAGTGCAACTGGTGGAGCACCAGTTGAACACCAGCTGTCAAAGGGGTTCCTGTTAGAACCCCTGCTGCTGCATTCTGAACCAGTTGTAATTTCTGGATCAGTCTCAAGGGTAGGCCTGCGCAGAGTGAGTTACAGTAGTCTAACCTGGAGGTGACTGTTGCATGGATCCCTGTGGCTAGGTTGGGGCAAGACAGGAAGGGAGCCAGCTGTCTAATCTGGCGTAGCTGGAAAAAGGCCAGTCTATAGCAACGTATATATGTAAAGCTGCATAGCCGGCAGTGGCAAAAATATGTTGGTCTAGTGGAAAGTTAACGGTAAGAGGCTCTTAGCAGATCGGGAAAGGTTCATGTCAGATGGATTTCAATAACCGGCATTATGTCTGTTATCAGAGTTCTGTTATTATCTCTTTCTGACTGTGACTCTACGCTGAGCCGGCGCAGGCAAGGGAGTATTGAAAAATTACAGGCATGCAAGATGGCCCGGTCCGCCGTAATGCTGAGTGATTACAGCTCTTTAAAAAAACCAGAATTGTGCTCTGCCACAGAGTTTTGTAATATTTCTGCTTGGTATTTAGAGCAGAAGAGTGTATGCCTCGTGCTAAAATGGAACACACAGCACTGCCGCCCGCTGCTGTTTGCTGCTGACCTTAGAATGTGTGGATTGTGAGAGTCCCAGTTGCATTAGGAACTGGATATTGCAGCAGCCAGATTCCAGCAGGCCAGTTGGATAGATGCTTTCCCCGAAGCTGAAGTAACGGCCTGGCCTTCTGACATTAACCACTGGGTGATAACCTTTTCTATGAGCACCTGTATCTCATGTTTGTGGCAAAGTTATAAATAAGTCAGAAGCACTCCTTTTAATTCTAAGTGCAGTCTTGGTCAGGCCCATTAAGAATCCTTTGGTTTCCACCCTGACCTGGATAGCCGAGGCAAGCCTGATCGCGTCAGCTCTCGGGAGCTAAGCAGGGTCGGCTCTGGCAAGCGCTTGGATGCGAGCAGTCGGGAGGCGGGGGCAGGCTTTATTCAACCACCTCTCTGATACTCTCCAGGCCCCCAGTAGGGGTCAGTCACCAGAAGTCGCCATGACTTCCAAGTGCACACACACTCACATGCACAAATTGTTGTTGTTGTTCAGTCGCACAGTCGAGTCCGACTCTTCGCGACCCCATGGACCAGATCACGCCAGGCCTGCCTGTCTTCCGCCGTCCTCTGAAGCCTGCTCAATTTCCTGTTTGTTGCATCGATGACACTGTCTAACCATCTCATCCTTTGCCGTCCCCGTCTTCTTTGACCTTCAATCTTTCCCAGCATCAGGGTCTTCTCCAGTGAGTGCTCCCTTCTCATGTGGTGGCCAAAGTATTTGAGCTTCAGTTTCATTATCTGGCCTTCCAGGGAACAGTCAGGGTTGATTTCTTTGAGGATTGACTGATCTGATCTCCTTGCAGTCCAAGGGACTCTCAAGAGTCTTCTCCAGCACCATAGTTCAAAAGAGTCTATTCTTCGGCGCTCGGCTTCCTTATAGTCCAACTCTCACAGCCATACATGACTACTGGGAATACCACTGCTTTGACCATGCGGACTTTTGTTGGCAGGGTGATGTCTCTACTTTTTATCATGCTGTTTTACCTCACAGGATTATTGTGAGGATCAAACGGGAAGAAAAGTCGTAGTAGGGTTACCAGATTCCCCTTAGCCACCAGCTGGGAATTGGGTGGTGGTGGTGGTAAGAGTTCCCAGATCCAGTTTGGGGAACTCCTGGAAATTTGGAGATGGAGCCTGACAAGTACAGGGACCTCAGTGGGGTACAATGCCACAGAGTCCACCCTCCAAACCAGCTGTAATTCTGGGGGATCCCCAGGCCCCACCTGGAGGGTGGCATCCCTATATCATATGGGGTGGCATCCCTATATCATGAGTGCTGCCCTGAGCTTTTGGGAAAGGGGGATAAACACATACAAGGGGCGGCCTGCATCGTAGGTAGCGTTTTAACACATTATTGGGATTAGACTGTGGAATAAAACTGCCTTTGATCTGTCAATGTTCCATTCTATACTTCCACTAATGCCCGATCCCTTTATTTAACTGTGCAGAAATAGCTTGTGAATGCTACCATCGCATGGGATCGCCCTCGGTTTGTTCTAGAACAGGTTGCACGTGAATTTGTTCTTTGCTGTATAACTGTAACCCAGCGTGTACTGTACGCACCTCTGCAACTTCAAAACGGAAATCATTTCCCAGTGCAAATAATTCCAAAGGCATTCTGAAGCATTTCCCAGCGTTCTAAATGTCAGGTGCCAGGGAGTTTGTGCATCTCATCACATCTTCTTCCAAACAGTATCTGAGAAGTGGTTTAATCACAATTATTTTGACTACTTCAATTGGAATGATATTTGCAATACTGACAAATTAGGCTACTTTGTCATAAGTACCTCAGATAATTACAGTGCCTGTCAGATGCTTCTAAATCATGCAAATAAAGCTTTTTCCTCCCATGTATCCTTGTCTGATTCATACGATGTATTGTCCTTGACATGACATTATATCACTTTTCCTTGGAGATGATAGTGACAGGATTAAAATAAAAAAGAGGAATTTATATGCCACGATGTGGGAGATTTCTTTCCATCCATGACCAGCTTGCGACCTTTCACCTCCTGCCTTCTGCTTACCAGACCAGCTGAAATCTGTCTATAACCTATCTGCCTTGACTCTCCTCCACTGGAAAACTTGGTAACAAACCGTGGACAGTGCTTCCAGATTCTTTAAATATTCCAAGCTGGGTAGCCGTGTTGGTCTGTCTGTAGCAGTACAAAAGAGCAAGGTCGAATCTGCATTTCAGTTTCGTGCTGCTGCGCTGTGACACCGTCTTTCTCTATGCTTGTTTGAACGTTCTTTGGAGAAGATTCATTTAAACCAGTGCAGAGGTGCAATGACAGTGGAGCCGCCACGGGAGGGCGATCAACTTATGCAGACATGCAACAGTATGCTAGCTCTGCTGAGGTGTAAAACCAAAACCAAATGTCGACAGCTTTTTTGAAGACAAAGTCAGAAGGCTGGGACACCGGTGGGAAAGACAAATGCAGATTCGACCCAAGAACCCCATAGCACCTAAAAGACTAACAAAATGGGTGGCAGGGTAGGCACTTTCATGAATCGCTGCTCACTTCTTCAGGAATTCTGTTACCCTTCAGGGGGCACTGTGCCACTTGTCTTGTACCTAAGAAACAACCATTACTCTTTATACATTAAAGACATTCTTATTAGTCACATGGCTATTAAATAGGAACATGATTGCCAGGCAGATTTATTTTCTTTTATCTCATTTTCGCACCCATTTGTCTCACTGAGACCCAAGGCGGATTACAAAATTCTAAGCAGTGTAATAAAGACTGGTAAATGATATGATAAACAAATCCAATGAAGTTGGCTGAGAGGAGGGGCTGTGGCTCACTGGCAGAGCATCTGCTTGGCATGCAGAAAGTCCCAGGTCCGATTCCCGGCATCTCCAGTTATAAGTGAACAGGTCAGAGGTGATGGGAAAGACCTGCACCTGAGACCCTGGAGAGCAGCTACAGTCCGAGTAGACACTACTGAGCATGATGGACCCAGGGTCTGATTCAGTAGAAGGCAGCTTCATGCGTTCATGTGTGTTCATGTGTGGCTATACTGTGAGAGAACAGAGAAATAAAAACAGCATAATACATCCAGTGAACACCGCCAGCTGGCCGGCTGCAGGCAGGAACCCACGAAATCGAGAGATCCCCTGCACCCACCAGGGGTCTCTGGCAGCCCTAGGGTGTGTGTATGTGTGTGCAGGGCTTTTTTTGTAGAAAAAGCCCAGCAGGAACTCATTAGCATAATAGGCCACACCCAACAGCAGAAACTCATTAGCCTATTAGGCCACACCCCCTGACAGTGCAGCTCATTGGCATATTAGGCCACACCCCACGCCTTCCCTTGGCTTGCCCGAGCGCCCTGCGGCTGCGGGGAGCCCAGGCAAGCCCCCCCCCTTGAAAAGAAGGGAAGGCAGTTTAAACTGCCTTCCCTTGGCTTGCCTGGGCGCCCCGATCCTTCCAGGGGCCCCCTGGCCCGTCTGCCTTGGAGTCGCTGGGAGGGTCGCTCTCCTGGCCTTCCCTCTGTAGCCGTGCACACAGAGGTTTTGGCTGTAGTGGGCGTGGCCAACTCTGAAGTCAGCCGGAACTCCGTTCCTGTGCGTTCCTGCCCAAAAATAGCCTTGTGTGTGTGTAAAATCACTGTATCACGGGAAAAGGCTGTTCCATTTTGTGCTAGTTTTGAATCTGCAGGGAGATTTTGTTCCCCCCGGGGGGGGGGCTTTCAGAAATATATCCCTCAGCCTAGATTCTGAAATTGTTCTGTCTACCTTGCTGCCTTCCTCCGGCTCATGTGTAGACTGGACCCTAAACCTACTCTCTCACTCTTTCACCCTCAACCTGGATTCCCCATAAGTAGCACATTTCTCATTTCAGTCAAGGGGAAACTGTTGTTGCAGTTCCTTGTGGTCAAGAAGGAAAACTGAATGTTGTGGGCTAATTTTCATCCGTTCAAACAGGGTGTTTTTTTTGGGGGGGGGTCATTATATTATTATTTGGAAATTATTTGGCAAATGCATGGTGCCGCCTCTCCAGAGAACCAAATTGTGATATCTTATGAAATATGATGAAATCATAAAACATGAAATCCCTTAAAATTAACAGCCATTAAAATTAATTCTCATGAAACACTCTTCTAGGGATGCCAGCCTCCAGGTGGGACCTGGAGATCTCCTGGAATTACAGCTCATCTCCAGACTACAGAGGTCAGTTCCCCTGGAGAAAATGGCTGGTTTGGAGTGTGGACTCTATGGCACTGTGCCCCACTGAGGTCCCTGTCCCCCCCAGGCCTCCTCCCCGAATCTCCAGGAGTTCCCCAACCTGGAGTCTGGTAACCCTGCCCCTGCCAGTTGCCACTGGGGACCTGGCAACCATACACTCTTCAGGCTACAGGCAAATTATATAAACAGTTATTACAAACCAACTCTCTTTCTCCCTTGGTAGAAAGAACTGTTTCTCATGATATCCAGGAGGATACGCTGGTTAAGTGTGGGCTGGATGGTGCAACCGTTGGATGGATTCATGGTTGGTTGAAAAATCATACCCAACGAGTGCTCATAAATGGCTCTGCGACTACGTGGAGGGAAGTCTCGAGTGGAGTGTCGCAGGGCTCGGTCCTAGGCCCGGTGTTCAATGTTTTTATAAATGACCTGGAGGAAGACATAGAGGGGATGCGTATCAGATTTGCAGATGACACGAAGCTGGGTGGGATTGCTAATTCTGAAGAAGACAGAGTCAGGATTCAAAATGTTCTAGATAGGCTGGAACAGTGGGCTGAGACAAATAAAATGAATTTCAATAGAGAGAAGTGCAAAGTCCTACACTTATGTACAAAAAATCAAAGGCACAGATATAGAATGGGAGGGATTTGGCTTGACAGCAGCACATGTGAAAGGGATCTGGGTGTTCTGGTTGATCACAAGCTAAACATGAGCCTGCAGTGCGATGTGGCTGTGAAGAAAGCTAGTGCAATCTTAGGATGCATTAACAGAAGCATTGTGTCCAGATCACGGGAGGTGGTAGTTCCGCTCTATTCTGCTATGGTCAGGCCTCACCTGGAGTACTGTGTCCAGGCTTAGAGGGGACATGATTGCAGTCTTCAAGTATTTGAAGGGCTGTCATGTAGAAGATGGAGCAGATCTATTCTCTCTTGCTCCGGATTGCAAAACTAGATCTAATGGGTTGAAATTACAAGGGAGTCGTTACCGGCTAAATATCAGGAAAAGCTTTCTAACTGTAAGAGTGGTTGAGCAGTGGAACAGTCTGCCTCGGGAGGTGGTGGATGCTCCTTCGCTGGACGTTTTCAAGCGGAGGCTAGACGACCACCTTTTGTGTATGTTGTAGGGCTATCTTTCGGCTATGCTCCTGCAGAGTGCAGGGGGTTGGACTAGATGTCCTGCAAGGTCCCTTCCAACTCTAACATTCTATGATTCTATGATTCTATGTTTTCACCTTGTACCTCAAAGAGATTAAGGTGAAGGGCATTCTGTAGGTGAGGTGCCACTACTGAAGAAGCCTTGTCTCTGGTTACCACCTGCAATTAACTCCACAGGCCGGGTCACCGATTGCCGCTACAAGCCACAACTAGACTGGACTGGTGAGCACAAGGTTGCTGATTAGCCGCCGGCATCCCACCCTCCCATCCCATCCCATCGTGTACCAAAGAATGGGCAGAATTACTATTCCAGACAAAGATCATTTCTTGTATCTCAAAGCAATCTCATTGAACCAAAGTGCTGGTTTATAATGAAAAGACATCCAAAGCAAGATATTTGCTCTCTCCTGTGATCTTTTCAGATAAAACAAAATAAAATTCTTGATGATGGCTTTTTATTGCGATCAAAGTGTAGATATTAACACGGCTCAGTATTACCAATATATAAATCATTTTTGGCGCCTTTGGTGAGACTGATTTTTAATTCAAAGTTGTGTGTGTGTTTCAAATGCTTGGTTGTACAAACTTGGAGCTTTTTCCAGCAAGGTAGCCATATCAGTCTATTATAGCAGAAAAAAACAGAAGTTCAGTAGCATCTTAAAGATGGACAACATTAATGAACTTTCATGGGTCAAAGATCACTTATTCAACCGTGGATCTCTCATGGGTGTAGCTTGGGTATAGTAGTTTGGTGTATTGGCTAAGAGTGTGGACACTAATCTGGGGGAACCGAGTTTGATTCCCCACTCCTCCACATGCAGCTGCTGGTGTGACCTTGTGTCAGTCATAAATTCTTTCAGAGCTGTTCTCTCAAGGGCAGTTCTTGAGCTCTCTCAGCCCCACCTAACTCACGGGGTGTCTGTTGTGGGGAGGGGAAGGGGAAGGAGTTTGTAAGCCGTTCTGAGACTCCTTTGGGTAGTGAAAGGCGGGGTATAAATCCAATCTCCTCCTCCTCCTCGGGTGTGCACACTAAGGTATGAGCAAAGTATTGCTATTTCATTTGTTTCTGTATTAATTTATGTGTTCTCAGTGGTTTATTTCTCTGCTTTTCGCTGTTGGTTTCTGTAATTTCACTTCTTTTATATAATGTTCATTGCGTGTCTTTTATGTACAATCTATGAGATTTAGATGTGCAATGTATGTTATTTATAGTATACATATCACGTGTAATACTGAATTATCAATTCACAAATACTGTTGAAAATCATATACCACACACACAAAAAAGCTGATACAAGGACACCAGAAATGATAGAGAAGTCACCGATACTATTTGCACAATGAAAAGCAAAACTGAAATGAGTATTTTTAGAACCAAAGAGTAGGGATGAGAGACTCAAAACCATCCCGAGTGTTGGACCCTATGTGGGGGAATCATGCACACCTCCCGTAGAGACGCTATGATAGCTGCATCAGAGACAACATGCACACATTCAGATGAGCATACGTGGGCTTTCTGTTGAAAGTAATGGCTAAGTGACTGTAATATGCTTAATGCTATACATTCCCAGCAAAGGGAAGAGTGAAATGATGATTCATTTTGCTGTGACGGGTTCCCCACTGGAATGACATCTGGTCCATGTTTCATGGCATGAACATCAAAGGTGTTTTTGTTTGCTTGCTTTGTGGCGGCATTTGTATAATCTGGAATTTGGTTACATGCATCAAATGCTGAGAATCAAGGATATAATGTAATGTTTGTGACTCACTCCAAAGAGGCCTTTGTATTGCCAGTTGTGCAGCATATACCTCCTTCTTACCTTCCATTCTTCAGTCTTACCACAGATGTTTTTGAAAGGCACGTGTTCTCCTGTGAAATCCCTGATGGCCCTACCAATGGAGCACGTGAATTAGATTGGGCAACGGCGAAGGCAGCAGAGGTTAAAAACCATTGATGTGTCAGTGTATGTTAAGTAATTCTGTCAAGGGGGGGGGAACCCAACACCATGATTTGATTCAGGTAGAAATGTCTTCAAAGTGCAGTTACCAATAATGAGAGACGTCGGCTGTCTCAGGTTAAATAGCACATATAATTTAGGGTTGTCCCTGAATGTAAAAGGAACGATATTCAAGCGTGCTACATTTTGCCCATAATTAAGGTATAATTGCTAGATGAACGAAGGCTGCTTTTTTAACGCAGCATTTGAAAATTATAGTGTCTTTCTAGAGGGTGTATTGAAAGAGGAAAGGCATTTATTTGTATTGTGTTGTTTAAGGCTTGACTGAGATTATGACTGATAATGCTTTTTGACATGGAAACCTTAGAACTTGCTTCAAACCTTTTGTAAATATAACGAGCTCTTATCAGGAGCCTAATTTCCATGGAGTGATGTGTGGATAATGCCCCGGCCCTTTGAAAAATGTACTTGTGGTCAGGGCTTTTTTTGTAGAAAAAGCCCAGCAGGAACTCATTAGCATAACAGGCCACACCCAACAGCTGAAACTCATTAGCATATTAGGCCATACCCTGCCACCACAGCTCATTAGCATATTAGGCTGCAGCCCCCTGTTGCCAGAAGTGTGGTCATCCAGCCACACCCACCTTTCCCTTCTTATTCTGCTTACCTTGTTTGTTGTCAAAACCCAGGGCCTTTTTTTGTAGCAGGGACTCCTTTGCATGTTAGGCCACACACCCCTAATGTAGCCAGTTCTAATGAGTTTCTGCTGTTGGGTGTGGCCTATTATGCTAATGAGTTCCCCTGCTGAGTGTGGCCAACTCGGGAGCCAGCCGGAACTCCGTTCTTGCGCGTTCCTGCCCAAAAATAGCCCTGCATGTGGTGGCCGAGGGCACTTTTGTACAGGGGAAGAGGGAACAGGCAGGAATATCCTTCCTTTGCTCAGATGAGTTCTTGCCCTAACCAAATTCAAAATAGCTTCTTCCATGTTCTGTACAGTCCCAGATTCGTGCTTTGGGGCCCACAGATTTATTTATTATTTATTTATTACTTTAACTTTTACCTCCGCCGTCCCCACCAAGGCAGGCTCAGGGGGGCTTCCATAAAACTGATAAGCAATATACATTTTACAAATGATAAAATATAATAAATCATTTAAAACACAGACAAATCAGTTTAAAACATAACTTCGATGGTGATAGAAATAAAGTGCAGTTTAAGGACACATCCAGCGGTGCCACCGCGCTGGGTCATGCTGGATCTGAGTTCTCACCGGGCACTGCTGGTAAGACGCCGCTCCTAACGGAACGCCTGCCTAAAAAGCTCTGCTTTCACAGCCCTGCGGAACTGTGAAAGGTCCCGCAGGGCTCTGATCTTGGCAGGAAGCTCGTTCCAATAGGACAGAGCTACGAATGAGAAAGCCCTGGTCCTAGTTGCTGTCAACCTGACTTCCTTTGGGCCAGGGAGGTCCAGGCGGTTTTGGGATCCTGATCGCAGTGCTCTCTGGGGAACATGGATGTTATGGATGGCATCAGTTTCATACTGTTGGCCTAAGTGATTGCACAGTATCTTTTTTTTTTTTTTAAATCATTTTATCCTTCCACAGTCACAGCCTGCTTAGAAAACCTAAGAAAGGCATTTGAGATAATACAGCCGGCTTTTACACTCCTAGAAAATTGGCAACGACAACTGTGTTATAAATTCAGCAGCACCGCAACGGATACCTCTGTGTTTAACTTTAAAATATGTATTCACCAAAGAAGTTACTTACAAGATTCAGGCAAAGTTTAGAACCAAATAAAGAAAAACTAACCTCCGGCCAGATTGATTTCAAGCCTAGCACAGTCCAGAGTGCAGCATGTTGGTGGAGTTTAATCATGCAGAGGAATGGAGCACCAATTGTTTAAAGAAAATAACTATGGTTTATTAAAGAAAAAATAACCTCTGATAGAACAGAGGAGAGGGA
Organism: Gekko japonicus; assembly: GCF_001447785.1. Taxonomy (NCBI): domain Eukaryota; kingdom Metazoa; phylum Chordata; class Lepidosauria; order Squamata; family Gekkonidae; genus Gekko; species Gekko japonicus. The sequence goes on along the minus strand of NW_015171525.1, from coordinate 227,722 downwards.
GAAAGGCTTAACTAACTGACTAACTGCTGTGAGAGACAAGAATGAAGGGGGAGTGCTCAGTTGGAGCAGGACGTCTCCAAAGAGCGAATCAGAAGACAGGAAGGACATAATTTGATATTGCGGGAAGTCCCTAATCTAGCTGTACTAACTAACAGTCCTTCAGCTATCCCCTGTAGGCTGTTCTTCTGATCCTCTTCAAGTAGGTGCACTATGAAAAGGTTTCCCTTGCTCGAAAGCTAGTTGAATCTGACTCTAGAGGGCAATGCTCATCTCCATTTCCAAGCCGAAGAGCCAGCACTGTCCAAAGACTTCTCCATGGTCATACGGCCGGCATGACTAAATGATGAGGTACACGGAATGCTGTTACCTTCTCACCGAAGTGGTACCTATTTATTTACTTGCAATTTCTTGCTTTTGTACTGTTAGGTTGGCAGGAGCTGGGGCCAGAGACGGGAGCTCACTCCGTCACACAGCACTAGGGTCTTGAACTGCCGAGCTACCAATCTTCCAGTTTGCAATTTATCATCTTAATCTCTGAGCCACCGTGGCCCAGGTGCACTATAGACCTTGTATATTCCAACACAGCAGAGGATTGTTGTAGAACTGGCTAGAACTGAAAGCAAGCTGTCTCTGCTTACTTACTGTGGGGCAAGCTGCAATAAAGGCTGCTGAAATGGGCACAGTGTTGACAGCTTTGTCAATCCAAAAGTAAACTCCCTGAAGCCAAAAACACAATTCAGGCAATAGCTTTTATCAGGACCCACACAAAGAACATAACGGAATGCAAGCTTTTGTGCTCCCCAGAACTCTTCATCTGCTCCTATCTAACAAGGGGGAAAACCTTAAAAGAGGAAGAAAGCAGAAATTTCATGTCATGCTTGAAGACCTTGGGCTCCCCTGCATTCTCATTCTCATTGTTTGTGTTTCCCTATTGATGTGGGGGGAGTGTTATTTTCTGCATGTGTTTTGCTCTTTCTAGTGGTCGATTCGATATTACATTGCTGTATGTCCAGCATATCTACCTTAAACCACAGGTTCTTATGATGGACATATGGTGATATAATATCAAAATGACCATTTAAGGGAACAAAACATATGGAAAAGAAAAAAAATCTGTAGGGACACAGAAGCAACCAAAATGAGAATGCGGAAGACCCCCTTTTAAAGAATTTAAATAAAGAGCGCAATCTAGTCAAGGATAAGTCCTTCGAAGTGTCATCAAGTTGGTTCTGATAAGAGCTGTTCTTGAAAAAGAGCAGTTTCTGTCGAGAGCTTCTGTCGAGAGCTCTCTCGGCCCCACCTACCTCACAGGGTGTCTGTTGTGGGGAGGGGAAGGGAAAGGAGTTTGTAAGCCACTCTGAGACACCTTTGGGTAGTGAAGGGCGGGGTATAAATCCAATCTCCTCCTCCTCCTCCACTTGCACCTGACTGGATGACCTTGGGCAAGCCATAGCTCTGATAAGAGCTGTTCTTGAAAAAAGAGCAGTTTCTGTCGAGAGCTCTCTCAGCCCCACCTACCTCACAGGGTGTCTGTTGTGGGGAGGGGAAGGAAAAGGAGTTTGTAAGCCACTCTGAGACTCCACGTGAAGGGCGGGGTATAAATCCAATCTCCTCCTCCTCCTCCTCCACTTGCACCTGACTGGATGACCTCGGGCAAGCCATAGCTCTGATAAGAGCTGTCCTTGAAAAAGAGCAGTTTCTGTCAGAGCTCTCTCAGCCCCACCCACCTCACAGGGTGTCTGTTGTGGGGAGGGGGAGGGAAAGGAGTTTGTAAGCCATTCTGAGACTCCGCGTGAAGGGCGGGGTATAAATCCAATCTCTTCTCTCTTCTTCTTCTTCCAAACCTGGATCTGGCAATCCTACCCCCTCATTTCCTGCCGGTGTCCAGGGTTGACCTGGCAGCCCTACTTAAGCCTCTAACTGACTGTACTTTTTGACACCATAACACCTGGGGTGGTAGTAAGCAATGCTCCCTCTAAGCTGTGGAGTGAGCAAAAATTCAATTTTGTGAGCTACTGGCATTACAGTTGTGAGCGAGCGATTTGGCTACTGCATAAACTAGCTTGCTCTGGAGCCGTCCTTCCTGAGCTAAGAGAAAAATGTGTGAGCCGGAGGCTAAAAAAACCTGTGAGCTAGCTCAAACTAACTCAGCTTAGAGGGAACATTGGTAGTCAACTTCTTTGGGTCTCCATTGGGGAGAAAGGTGGTATGTAAATGAAGTCACTAAATCATGCAGTAATGTGCTTTGTCCGTGATGGAGGAATCAGCCCATTGAGCCATGCCTGTGGGATTCAGGCTTCACTGCTGAACAACAGACACTGTATTGATGTAGGCGAGTCCTCTGAAGCAAACCTCTGATGAAAATTGCAGCACTGGTGATCTTCCGCTGTTTTTGAACTTTCCCCGTAACAATTTCCTCTTCCAATTGTGTCAAAAGCTGTGCAATGTCTGAAAGGCTAGAATCACTTCAGCTTTTTCTCTTGCCATGTCCAGAACTTGTCCGCAAAATAACATGTGATTGACAAAACGGGGGGGACAGGGGATGGGGGACAGACGCTCACAAGCAAACTTTTGAACTTCTCTTGAGACGCATCGAAAGATGCTTCCCCATTGCAAAGGACCAGATTGTTGTGGTTTCCATTCTGAATGGCAGCTTTTTGAAGCATGCAGTGATATGAAATAATTTGTATGTGTGCATCTTCTTCTTCAGGAAACTATATGTTCTCCATAACATTTCTGAATGGCAGGGAATATACAGTAAAAGGGGCAGAAAAACATCTTTATTGTTTACTTACTTCATTGTGCCCCATCTAGCTGCAATACATAAAGTAAATATAATGCTGGGTCCATAGTACATTTAATTCTTTTTCTTGTCTATGGGAGCAGACTACAAAGTAATAAAACCAAGATGTTGGAATACCAACAAGGAGAGGATCAACCTCCATCCGTTTGGGTAACAGAAAGTAGCTGACCCTCCACACACACCATTACAATAACAAAGGTAGCAACACCAGGCTACCCATACATAAGACAGGGCTTTCTGTACATGTCACGTTCTGGGCTAAGCCTGGTACTGTTGCTCTACAATATTGTATATGATATACAAATACAATAACAACAAGTACATTAATACACTGAAGCAAAGTCTACAAACCGGTTTGGATTTGGATATCCAAAAGTCCAATCCAAGAGTCAGGGTAGGGGGGTCCAGTTCCAAGGCTTGGGAACAGGTGCAGGATACAGGGGTCTGGATCCAGGATTCAGGAGCAAGTACAGAATAATAGAGACAATGTAAAGACAGCAGGGTCAGGGTATAACTCTATAGGTCACTTCCACACCAAGCCTTGCTCAATGTGTTCCTTTTATCTGCACCTTTTGCTGACTCATCCCCCAAGGGCCAGGTGTTGCTCCTTACAGTCACATTCACCTTCTTACAGGAGCTTAGAGGGAACATTGGTAGTCAACTTCTTTGGGTCTCCATTGGGGAGAAAGGTGGTATGTAAATGAAGTCACTAAATCATGCAGTAATGTGCTTTGTCCGTGATGGAGGAATCAGCCCATTGAGCCATGCCTGTGGGATTCAGGCTTCACTGCTGAACAACAGACACTGTATTGATGTAGGCGAGTCCTCTGAAGCAAACCTCTGATGAAAATTGCAGCACTGGTGATCTTCCGCTGTTTTTGAACTTTCCCCGTAACAATTTCCTCTTCCAATTGTGTCAAAAGCTGTGCAATGTCTGAAAGGCTAGAATCACTTCAGCTTTTTCTCTTGCCATGTCCAGAACTTGTCCGCAAAATAACATGTGATTGACAAAACGGGGGGGACAGGGGATGGGGGACAGACGCTCACAAGCAAAGTTTTGAACTTCTCTTGAGATGCATCGAAAGACGCTTCCCCATTGCAAAGGACCAGATTGTTGTGGTTCCCATTCTGTATGGCAGCTTTTTGAAGCATGCAGTGCTATGAAATAATTTGTATGTGTGCATCTTCTTCTTCAGGAAACTATATGTTCTCCATAACATTTCTGAATGGCAGGGAATATACAGTAAAAGGGGCAGAAAAACATCTTTATCGTTTACTTACTTCATTGTGCCCCTATCTAGCTGCAATACATAAAGTGAATATAATGCTGGGTCCATAGTACATTTAACTCTTTTTCTTGTCTATGGGAGCAGACTACAAAGTAATAAAACCAAGATATTGGAATACCAACAAGGAGAGGATCAACCTCCATCCGTTTGGGTAACAGAAAGTAGCTGACCCTCCACACACACCATTACAATAACAAAGGTAGCAACACCAGGCTACCCATACATAAGACAGGGCTTTCTGTACATGTCACGTTCTGGGCTAAGCCTGGTACTGTTGCTCTACAATATTGTATATGATATACAAATACAATAACAACAAGTACATTAATACACAGAAGCAAAGTCTACAAACCGGTTTGGATTTGGATATCCAAAAGTCCAATCCAAGAGTCAGGGTAGGGGGGTCCATTTCCACGGCTTGGGAACAGGTGCAGGATACAGGCGTCTGAATCAATGTTCCCTCTAAGGTGCGGAGTCTTGTGAGCAAAAATTCTCCTCTGTGAGCTCCTGGCATTCAAGTGGTGAGCGAGCCATTTGGCTACTGCATAAATTAGTCTGCTCTGGAGCCCCCCTTCCTGAGCTAAGGCAAAAATGTGTGAGCCAGAGGCTAAAAAACTGTGAGCTAGCTCACACTGACTCAGCTTAGAGGGAACACTGGTCTGGATCCAGGATTCAGGAGCAAGTACAGAATACTAGAGACAACATAAAGACAGCAGGGTCAGGGTATAACTCTATAGGTCACTTCCACACCAAGCCTTGCTCAATGTGTTCCTTTTATCTGCACCTTTTGCTGACTCATCCCCCAAGGGCCAGGTGTTGCTCCTTACAGTCACATTCACCTTCTTACAGGTGAGACTCTCTTACTGTTTCACTATCAGCCTGCAAGGACTCTGCTCCAGGAACTAACACTGAGTGTTGCTAAGCAGCCAAGCGAGTGTTCCTTTATCTCTACTGAGCTGCTCTCTTCTTCTTCTATGCTCTTCTAGCCCAGGAGAGGCAGGAGGACCCAGCCTCTGTGGTGTCTCTTTTTCCTCTTGGAAGATCGAGCAGCCCGGACATGACTGGGAAGCATTCTCACTTCCTGACATTGGGTCTGCTGCCAGATCTGGCTGCTCAGGTGGACACACAGAACTGAGGTCTCCTGGATTCAGTCTATCTGTACTGGCTCCTAGTGGAGTACCTGGTCAGGTTCAAGGTCTTGGTATTGACCTTTAAGGCCTTGAGTGGTCTGGGACCCATGTATCTTTGGGACTGCCTCCCCTGGTATGTCCTCCAAAGAGCTTTACGCCCTGCTGAGAACATCTTACTGGTCATCCCTAGCCCTAAAGGTGTCTGGCTGTCCTTGACCAGAGCCAGGGCTTTTTCAGGAGGTGAAACCAGCCACAAAATGGCTGCCCTAGCTTACCTTCAGTTGCAGGCCAGTTATCCATTGCCTTTGATGTCAGGGGGTGTGCATATGCTAATGAGTTATGCTAATGAGTTCCCCTAGCTCTTTTTCTACGAAATGACCCCTGGTTTCAGGTATGGTTATTCACACTGGAAAACCATCTTCATCTCATAGTATTTAATCTATTGGGTTTTTTCCCCCATATCCATGTATGGATGTAATGGTTCATAGTGTCTCCTGACTTACCTGGAGGGCGGATGGGCGCAGCAGGTTATGCAAAGGTCAAGACTCCATGGTCTGGGGCAAAAGAGGATGATCACTATCGAGTGTGCTGTGGCAAGGCCATTTATTTGGTACACTGTTGGGATTGGGGTTAGTTCCACCTGGGTCCCAGTTACAGAATATCTTTCCCGTATTCTTCTGCTGGCCACCCCCACAACTGCCTTACCACTGCCTTTAATGCTCACCCTAGCAGTGGACCCCACCTCTCCAGCCTTGCTCTAGGGCTTCAACCCACCTATGTTCTTGTATTTCCCTTAGGCATCTGCTGGCTCTCATTAATTTTGAACAGGTGACGTAAAGCATGGGCTCCAAGTATAAAGCGACCTGACGAAGCATTGAGGGAAACAGATTGTTTACTCGGGAAATCTGTAGTCGTATGCCAGTTGTTTGGAAGCAGCAGCTGTACTGCATGATGTAAAATAAAGAAAAGAAGAAGCAGCATATTGGTGGACTGTAATTGGACTAGAATCAGGGCTATTTTTTGGGCAGGAACGCACAGGAACGGAGTTCTGGCTGGCTTCAGAGTTGGCCACACCCACTACTGAGTGTGGCAACAAATAAAGGCTCCATCCTAGACTCTGTTCATGTTCAAGGCATTTGGGATCTGCATCTCCCAATTGATTTGAGATGATACTACTGCCAAAACCTCTGCGTGCGTGGCTACCGGGGGAAGGCCTGGAGAGGAACCCCCCTGATGACTCCGAGGCGGGCAGGCTGTGGGGGAGGGGCCTGGAAGGATCAGGGAGGCATTTAAATGCCTCTCCGTGCCTTCCCTGGCCTGTCCAAGGGCCGGCTTGCCTGGGCTCCCCGCAGCCGCAGGGCACCCCAGCAAGCCAAGGGAAGGCATTGGGGTGTGGCCTAATATGCTAATGAGTTTCTGCTATTCGGTGTGGCCTATAATGCTAATGAGTTCCTGCTGGGCCTTTTCTACAAAAAAAAAAGCGCCCTGACTAGAATCATTTTTTCGCAGTGAACATTGGTGGGTTGCAACCTTTGGCTTGTCACGGTGGTCCATTTGTGGCCTGAACTCGCTCTGGGGCTTGGCTGAGCCCAACAGTTCCCCACATCCCCGAGCGGATTCCTTCCCTCCACCGAGCAGATGAGGCCATTATCCATCCCCTTCCCCACATCCCCGAGGGCTCTTTTTGTAGCAGGAACTCCTTTGCATATTAGGCCACACACCCCTAATGTAGCCAATCCTCCAAGAGCTTACAGAGCTCTTCTTACAGGGGCTACTGTAAGCTCTTGGAGGATTGGCTACATTGGGGGGGGGGTCGCCCAGGGCTCTTTATATAGCAGGAACTCCTTTGCATATTAGGCCACACACCCCTAATGTAGCCAATCCTCCAAGAGCTTACAGAGCTCTTCTTACAGGGGCTACTGTAAGCTCTTGGAGGATTGGCTACATTAGGGGTGTGTCGCTTAATATGCAAATGAGTACCTGCTACAAAAAGAGCCCTGCGATTCCTTCCCTCCACCGAGCAGATGAGGCCATTATCCATCCCCGACACACCAAATGCACGTCTGCCCACTCCCTGCCCACTCGACAGTCCCATCCTGTTGTGGCATGGGTTGTGCCCCAGCTGAGAATACCCTCCTTGGGTCCCCAGGTTTTCTGAGACTCTCCATCGGCCCCTTGGCTCACTCCTTGTCCTGGCTTGGCCTGACCCTCCGTCACAACAGAGGGGAAACGGTATGCCAAATAACTAGAAAACACTCTAAAAGATATAAGAGAAGCAGACCACATTGACTGTGACGGCACGCAGCGTCCATTCTGAGTGGCCTGTGGGAAACATCTGCATGTAAAGCACAAAGGAACAGACAGTGTGGAATGACAGAGGTGTGATTGCAGGGGGTGAGGCCCATGCCTGTGATAGACAGGCAGTTCTGGAATGAGATGATCCCATCAGTGAAATCTAATTCAGCAGGCTTCAGTCACTATGTGCTGAGCTGAAAGCTACGAGTGGAAAAATGTTGTTCATAAATGAAGAGTTCTTTCTCTCTCTCTTTTTCTTTCCTTTCTTTTCTCTTCTCTTCTCTTCTCTCCCCTTCCCCTTCCCTCCTTCCCCTTCCCTCCTTCCTTCCTTCCCTCCTTCCCTCCTTCCTTCCTTCCTTCCCTCCTTCCTTCCTTCCTTCCCTCCTTCCTTCCCTCCTTCCTTCCTTCCTTCCTTCCCTCCCTCCCTCCCTCTAGCTACAAAGAGAAATTGGGGGGGGGGGTCCATCTGTTGATAAACACCCAAAAAAGGCAGAGAATCGATGGCTCTATCTAAAAAAGTGAATTCAGAAAAAATCTGAAATCCCATGCCCTGTAATAACACTAATTGAAGCTAAGATGCTGTTGCTTAAATTGGGAAGGTTTAACTGCAATGGATGCCGCAATAAAATTAAATATGGAATATGTTGCATTATTAATCTGTAATGTTACTTCTATGATCCTAACAAGAACTCTGTTACAAAAAAAAGTTATTTGACAATCAAAGCCCAAGAACACAAAGCGCAAAAATGCAAGGCCAAATTGCACATGAATTGGGAGATTCATTAGTATATCTCTTGACACGTTTGTTTTTATTTTAAAGCAACCACAGCAGGCTTCTGTTTTGATCCGAGGAGAGGGTTTGCTCTTTCCCCCATACTTTTTTGTCAACCTAAATCCCACCCAAACTATTATTAGGATATCATATGATTTTCCGCTGTCGGGTGTATACAGCATCTTCTACGGAATTGTTTCAGAGGAGTAGGGAGCTTAGTACATTTCAGACAAAATAAAAAAGGATCTTGAGGCACCTTAAAGACAATCACATTTTTATTTTAGTTTAAATTTTCATGGATTAGAGCCCACTTTGTCAAATCTGTGTAGTGGGTCCTCACACAACAGACCTATAAACATGTTAGTTTATGTATGTATGTATGTATTTATATATTAAAACATTTATTTCCCACCTCTCCTCTTGGTTCAAGATGGCTTACAATATTTATACGAACAAAAAAGGAGGGGAAGGGGAAGGGGAAAGGAAAGGGGGGGGGAGAAGGAAAACTCAACCCCAAAAGCTGCTATGAATCCACAAGGGTTACGCTGACACTAAATATAATACAGGTACAAAATTTATTCAGGTGTACACATTTTTAGGAGCTGCGGTGGCTCAAGTGGTTAAGACGCTGAACTGCAGGCTGCGGAAGGTCGGTAGTTCAGCAGTTCGAGACCCGAGTGTGCCGCATGACGGTGTGAGCTCCCGTCTCTAGTTCCAGTTCCTGCCAACCTAGCAGTTTGAAAGCAAGAAATTGCAAGTAGATAAATAGGTACCACTTCGGTGGGAAGGGAACAGCGTTCCGTGCACCTTGGTGCAGCGCCGGCCTTGCAGCTCCACTGCTGAGCCCCATGAGGGGCCCGGTGGTGGACGTGCAAGGCAGGTGGGAGTGCAAGGAAGCCCCGCGAAGGCCCTCCCTGGCCCCAGGCAGGCAGGGGTGGGGAGAGGCAGGGAGGAAGCAACTTACCCTCCCTCTTCTCCTGCCTCCTCCTGGCTGAATGAGGGCCGGAAGCGGGGCGGTCGGAAGCGGGGGGCGGGGCTTCGTCATGTGTCCCGCCCCCCGTACCTCACCCGGGGGAACTGCGATCCCCCGCGATCCTCCCCAAAATGACCTCTGGTATAAACACATTTCAAGCCATCAGATTGGCCAGGGTGGCCATCGGTTAGCAATCCCCAGAAGCACTGGATGGCAGTGGAGACTTCTAAGAAGTCACTTCCGTTTTGGAACAGGAGATGACAGCATGACGCTCTAGGAAATTCCTATGCCATCACAACATCAGGAAGCAATGGGCAGGCATTCATCAGTGCCATTTTCTCCACATTTCCCTCACTGCTCCACTGAGCGAGGGTAGGGGACTGGGGGCATCAGAGGGAGGTCACCCATCGGAACACAGTGAGTGACCATCCGCAAGAACTGCGCAAGGCCAAACTTCAACAGGACTGCAACAGATATCTGAACAGATATTGCAATGGGGTCTTAAATAGCCAGCAGATTAGGGTTCGTAGACCACTGCCAGGGGCAAGGGAACCCCCACTGTTGGGGGGGATGCTTCCCCGCCACCAGCCAGCTGGCCAGTGGGGGGAAATCCCACCCCCAATGATGTTTTTCAACCACTTCTGGTAAAACTAGAAGTACCCATTCCGACATGCTGATGTCACCCATAAGTGACATAAGCACGTCAGGGATTTCTGGGGGCGATGCTCTGGTATTTGGGCAAACTCTTTGGTAAATTTGGCTGAATTTACCAGAAGTGGCCCCAAACCACTTCCAGTCTCCTAGAAGTGGGCCAGGAGCACCCCGCTGGCCAAGTAAGTCCACCGGGCAACCCTACAGCAGACTATCAATCCACTCGTTATCAAGACACTCAGAAATTGTTATGCTTGTTTGCAGTTTTGTATTATCAGGACACTGAGAGATTGTGACACTTTATGGGATTGTTTGCACTGTACATGATAACCATTTGGGTTTTTTTTAATGCAATCATGGACAATGGCTTTTTTCGCTTTCTTTGCATGAACTTTGGTACTCAGTACCTTTGGTGGCCTTTCCTCTTTTTTGCTCTTTTTCCTAACTTACTCCAAGCAGAGGAGCTACCTGTTGACCTATGCAGTGTTCAATGACAAGTTGTTGAAGAGCTGATAGGTCGAAACATGTTGGGATATTCACATTGGAAGAAATCATTTGTTTGCCGCATGTTTTAGATTTCCCGTTTGGGGGTGCTAAACCAGGATAAAGGAGAGTGCGTCTCACACATAGGCCCATTCTGCATCTAGTATTTGTTTCGTTGTTTTACCAAACCCACACTGGAACAGAAAAAGATGCAGCTCAAAACCACATTCAAATACCCCAGGCCAATGCCATACTGTCTGCAAGGTCACCCCTGAATTTTATTTATTTATTTATCCTTAAATTTATATCCCACTCTCCCCGAAGGCTCAGGGCGGCTCACAAGGGGCACGGATGCCCAGGTTAAGACAGTAAAACAATACAGAATAGTATAAAATACAATAAATACAGTTCGCTAAAAATTACTTCACGGGGCTCCAAAAATATTTAACTGTGAAATTCAAGATGGGGTTCTCAAATTATTTATACTAGAACAACAAACAACAGTAATAACAATATATAGCAGCAACAATATATGTCCCTATAGCGTTGTCCTCTGCCAGGAACGTCTCACGCCCCCAATAGTACCCGCTCTGAAGATGGTCAATTATCGGGAATAAAGAGGGGGACCCAGATGGAATTATGATAACGATGGTGACGTAATGATGATGGTGTAATGATGGTGGCGGCGGCCCCTACTCGAAAGCCTGGCGGAAGAGCCCCATTTTACAGGGCCCGGATCTCTTCTGGGAGCTCATTCCACCAGGTAGGAGCCACCACCGAAAACGCCCTTGTCCTGGTAACCGCAAGTTCGATGTTTCTGGGGCCTGGAATATCCAGGAGATTTTGGTTCCCCGACCATAGTGCCCTTGGGGGAACATGCGGGGAGAGGCGGTCCCTAAGGTAAGCCGGACCCTGACCATATAGGGCTTTAAAGGTTAAAACCAGCACTTTGAAGCGAATCCGGCCATAAAACAGCCATAAATCTATGCAGACGGGTACCATAAAACCGAGAGATCAAACGAAGTGAAAGCGGGCCTGCAGTCTGGACACTGCCATAGAATCTGACAATCAATCAAAAGTGAAAGTGGCATGCAATGTAGGGGGGAATTTCTGTTCCATTGTGGGTTTGGTAAGACAGCGGAGCGAATGCTAGATGCAGAATGGGCCATAGACACTCAGGTGGGCTAAAGCACTACAGTTGCTTCCATATGGACATATTTTTTTTCTTTGCCTGTGCTTTCAGACTGGAGCACTACCTGGGGAAGCCTCATCCTCTAATTATCCTCTTTCCAGGTTTTTCTTGTCTTCAGCATGCTCTTTCTTGAACCTGCTTGAACACCAGCTTTTCTGGAAGAAGACAGTCCAAATACACCAGTACACTGGAAGGGAAGGTGTGTGTTTTCAAAGGTCCTGCACATACTTATTTATACACGGGAAGGTGCATGTTTTTAAAGGTCCTGCACATTATTATTTTTTATTATTTTTTTCCATATCCCGCCTTTCTCCCCAATGGGGAAACAAAGCAACTCTCATCATTCTCCTCTCCTCTGTTTTATCCTCACAACAACCCTGTGAGGTAGGTTAGGCTGAGGGGATGTGACTGACCCAAGGTCACCCACCAAGCTTCCATGGTCAAGTGGGGATTCGAACCTTGGCTTCCCAGATCCTGATCTGACACTTCAACCACTCCATCACTCTGCCTCCATTTTCCTTCTGTCAGTCCTCACAACCACATTATTCTTTACCGTGCAACTGTAGGGCTTTTTGAAGGCTTAAAAATAATCAGTCATTGGTGTAGTGGTAGAGCAATTATCAATTTTTGGGAATGCCCCCAACAGCCCTCCAGTGAGGGGGGGTCAGGGAATTATGCAGGGAAGTGCTCAGAAAATGTCTTTCAGTTTCATTTAAGCAGATGTATTCTTCGGTGTAGTTTGGTGTAGTGGTTAAGTGCGCGGACTCTAATCTGGGAGAACCAGGTTTGATTCCCCACTCCTCCACTTGCACCTGGCTGGATGACCTTGGGCAAGCCATAGTTCTGGCACAGCTGTTCTTGAAAAAGAGCAGTTTCTGTCAGAGCTCTCTCAGCCCCACCTACCTCACAGGGTGTCTGTTGTGGGGAGGGGAAGGGAAAGGAGTTTGTAAGCTGCTCTGGGACTCCTTTGGGTAGTGAAGGGCAGGGTATAAAGCCAATCTCCTCCTCCTCTTCCTCCTCTTCCTCCTCTTCTTCTTCTCACAGGGTGTCT
>NW_015171525.1:169444-214023 GCF_001447785.1 Gekko japonicus | reverse complement strand
GTTGTGGGGAGGGGAAGGGAAAGGAGTTTGTAAGCTGCTCTGAGACTCCTTTGGGTAGTGAAGGGCAGGGTATAAAGCCAATCTCCTCCTCCTCCTCCTCCTCCTCCTCCTCCTCTTCTTCTTCTTCTTCGGCACTGGCTACCATACTCTTTGCATTCACAGGATAATTGCTCCTGGTATCCCAACACTTGTTTTACACTTTAGAGGAGTCTTTGGAGGGGGAAATAATGTAAATGAGAATCGGATGTTACTGAGTTGGAATGTAGACATGTCCTCTCCTTGTTGTTCTCTGTTATTTCCAAAAAGCAAGCTAGAACCACTGATGCTAATCCATCCCAGAAACAGAGTGTTCACTTAAAAGTCAGATCTTGGCTGAGCTGAGCACAGTGGGGCTCTTCCTTTAAAAAAAAAAAAAAAGATAGGTTCAAGATCAAGGCCTCATTGAATAATTCAGAAAGTACAACTAAGATCCTTAAAAGCACAAACACCGCGAAAAGCATGCAGGCCTACATGTCATTGTTGTCTGGCGGGGAAATGCTTAATCAGCCTTGGCTGTTTTCTATCCGAGTCTCTGTCTGTTCCAATTCAATGTGCTGGCTTTGGTCTATGAAGACTAAACAGCTTGGTATTTAAAGACTACCGCCTCTTCTTCATGTGGCACTGAATCCTCATGATCCAGGAGCAGGGCCGGCTCACTCACTAGGCGAACTAGGCAATCGCCTAGAGCGGGCTGGCCCTTAGGGGCGCCAAGCTGCACCTGGCCCCGCACTCTGGGAGTTTCTTGATTATTTGTGTTTTTCATTCTTCCTAAAATACATTTATTTTTGAAAATTGGTGGACGCATGGGGAGGGGGGTGCCAGAAGGGATCCTCGCCTAGGGTGCAAAATAAGCTGGGGCCGGCCCTGTCCAGGAGTATCTTCTTCTTCTCTCTCTCTCTCTTATTTCTTGCTGTCAAGTCACAGCTGGCTTATGGCAGCCCTGTAGGGTTTTTAAGGCAAGAGACGTTCAGAGGTGGTTTGCCATTGCTTGCCTCTGTATTATGACCCTGGTATTCCTTGGTAGGAGCTGCGGTGGCTCAAGCGGTTAAGACGCTGAACTGCAGGCTGTGGAAGGTCAGTAGTTCAGCAGTTCGAGACCTGAGTGTGCCGCATGCTGGAGTGAGCTCCCGTCTCTAGTTCCAGCTCCTGCCAACCTAGCAGTTCGAAAGCAAGAAATTGCAAGTAGATAAATAGTCACACCCAACAGCAGAAGCTCATTAGGATTGGCTACATTAGGGGTGTGTGGCCTAACATGCAAAGGAGTCCCTGCTACAAAAAAAAGCCCTGGTTTTGAGAACAAACAAGGTAAACAGAATAAGAAGCAAAAGGTGGGTGTGGCTGGATGACCACACTTCTGGTAACATGGGGGTGTGGCCTAATATGCAAATGAGCTGTGCTGTCGGGGTGTGGCCTAATATGCTAATATGTTTCTGCTGTTGGGTGTGGCCTATTATGCTAATGAGTTCCTGCTGGGCTTTTTCCACAAAAAAAGCCCTGAGGAGAAGTATCCTTTGTTGCAGCACAAAAGACTATCGTGATCTTTCTTAGCATCAAACTTTGCTTCCCCCAGAAGTCCCCTGAAGTCTGGACCCAATCATTAACTGGGGGCGATGCCAAATGCTTAACATTAGATAGGCAAGTTGTGAATGGAGATAAAAGAATGTCTTACCAAAAAACAAGAAATTGCAAGTAGATAAATAGGTACCGCTTCGGTGGGAAGGTAACAGCGTTCCGTGCGCCTCTGCGTTTAGTCATGCCGGCCACATGACCATGGAGAAGTCTTCAGACAATGCTGGCTCTTCAGCTTGGAAACTGAGTTGAGCATCGTATCCCTAGACTAGCTTTCGAGCAAGGGAAACCTTTACCTATTTCATTGCATATGCTAATGCAGATATTGTAAGAAACTCTGAGCCTCTAAGATGAGAGGATAGTAGGAAACCCACACGCATCTGGTATGACATCAAACCCTGCGTGCTGTAATAGTTTCCTGTGTGATGTAATGGTTAGAGTGTCAAACTAGGCCATGGATCACCAACATGGTGCCCAGAGGCACCATGGCATCTGTCAACCCCTTCCTTGGTGCCTGCCAGCAGACAATTCATCTGTCCAGGCTGTTGTTGATCTTGCCCAGGGCTATTTTTGGGCATGAACGCACAGGAACGGAGTTCCGGCTGGCTCCCAAGGTGGCCACACCCAGCAGGAACTCATTAGCATAATAGGCCACACCCAACAGCAGAAACTCATTAGGATTGGCTACATTAAGGGTGTGTGGCCTAACATGCAAAGGAGTTCTTGCTACAAAAAAAGGCCCTGGGTTTTGACAACAAACAAGGTAAACAGGATAAGAAGCAAAAGGTGGGTGTGGCTGGATGACCACACTTCTGGTAACACGGGGGTGCGGCCTAATGTGCTAATGAGCTGTGCTGTCAGGGGTGTGGACTAATATGCTAATGAGTTTCTGCTGCTGGGTGTGGCCTGTTATGCTAATGAGTTCCTGCTGGACTTTTTCTACAAAAAAAGCCCTGATCTTGCCCATCTTCCGGGTGACGCCTGCAGAAGGTCCCGATCAGATGAGCGAAGCTGCCATGGTGGAGCATAGGAAGAGGGGCAGTCCTGCTGCTATGAGGGTTGGAGGCCATGTAGGGCTTTATATATGAAAGGCTATAACTTGAATTGAACTTGATAACTGGCGGGCAGCGAGTGGAATGACTCTTCCATGGCTGTAATACAACGTCTCAGCCCAGTGGCACCTTTAAGACCAACAAGGTTTTATTCAAGGTATGAGCTTCTGTGGGCATGCAAGCTCCTTCTGGTTCCTGGTAAGAACCAAGGCTGGGTGTGGCCTGTTATGCTAATGAGTTCCTGCTGCACTTTTTCTACCAAAAAAGCCCTGATCTTGTCCATCTTCTGGGTGACGCCTGCAGAAGGTCCCAATCAGATGAGTGAAGCTGCCATGGCGGAGCATAGGAAGAGGGGCGGTCCTGCTGCTATGAGGGTTGGAGGCCATGTAGGGCTTTATATATGAAAGGCCATAACTTGAATTGAACTTGATAACTGGCGGGCAGCGAGTGGAATGACTCTTCCACGGCTGTAATACAACGTCTGAGCCCAGCAGCACCTTTCAGACCAACAAGGTTTGATTCAAAGTATGAGCTTCTGTGGGCACGCAAGCGCCTTCTGGTTCCTGGTAAGAACCAAGCTGCTGTGTGCTGTACCAAGTGGAGTCTCGGAGTTGTCTTGATGGACTGTAGTCGTGTTCCCTGAAGCCATTTCAGGTCAGGGAAATGGTGTGCGGAGGTGTGTAGCAAGTTTGAGGAAAGCTCCATAGGGTGGAGGAAGCCTTCTTATTTTGCTGAGGCGAGTAGCAAAAACATACCCTGGCCCACCTCTCTGCAGCCGTGACCGGCATTCCCTCGTAGCCTGCCCTGCTCAATCCAGTACACCTTTTGTTTGGCCACCATAGCATCACGCTATGCAATTAGACCTGCCTAACCCATTCCTGTGCCATAGATACTGTCGAGACTGGATGTGAGTCCAGGCACCAGGGTGCTCCAGCAAGGCCTTCGGCCCAGCAAATAGCAACGTTCGTCTTCATGCCTCTTCCCAGCGAAGAGAGAGCCCCCGCCGCCAGGCTCCACTCCTCCTTGTTCATTAGCAGAACTTTCAGGAAGTTTTATGGACCCAATTCCCACCCAGGCCTTCTCGTATGTCTATTATTAATTGGGTCTGTTGGCTCCATCAATGGGGGAGAAGCTCGCTTTGTAGCATTGCCAGTGGGCACCGAAAAGGCTTGTAGTTTTGGTCTTTTCTTGGACCACAAATTCTGAATTCTGCTGGAGGGGATGAGGATAACATTCTGAAAAATTTATTTTCTGGTCCGAGTCACGTCAAGTTGCATTGGTAGCTGAAACTGGCGATACTTGCCCAGAGGTGCTTATATGCTCTTTATATCCAGTTTGTTTCTCAAGTAAAATACAGGAATTTCTTGAGCCGAGCGGCTGTTTGCTTAATGAGGTGTGTGACAGGAGTCAATCATTGGTTTGTGCATTCTCTCTCTCTCTCACACACACACACACACACGCACAAGATCTATGGCACTGTTAAGGAAATAAATAAGGTGGCACCAAAAAGATTACATCTTGTGATCGTTTTCTGCAAAGGCACCCCATTTGGGGTGATCCCCCCCCCAGGTGTCATATTGAAAGAGGGTTAAAGAGTTCATCCAATGCTGTTCCTCCTGCTGTTGGTGGCCTCACCACATAGCTAAATTTGATTTTTTTGATGTATTCGTTGTGACAACATCCCATTCGCAATGCGATTTCCAGCCGGCTGAAATCATCAGTACAACCAGGCCTGGTGGGGGGAAGTCAGTTAAGAAAAGGGATGCCAAAATACCAACAGGTCGGGGGCAATGTTCCCTCTAAGCTCTGGAGTCTTGTGAGCAAAAATTCTCCTTTGTGAGCGACTGGCGTGAAAGTTGTGAGCGAGGGATCTGGCTACTGCCATCAATTAGTTTGCTCTGGAGCCATCCTTCCTGAGCAAAGACAAAAGTGTGTGAGCCGGAGGCTTAAAAACTGTGAGCTAGCTCACACTAACTCAGCTTAGAGGGAGATGTCTGCAGTCAAGATGAAAGGAGAGGAGTGGGGAATCAGGAAATGTTTTGGACTCTTTGGCTGCAGTGCATTCACCCTGAACAGTGAAGCTGGCAGACATTCGGCACTGCCCCAGAAAAAGACAGCTGCAATATTTTCCTCTTCATACACACTTTTATTATGTATTTTACTTTGGTATGCAGATCCAGATAAAAGGATCAGGTAGGAGGTGATGTGAAAGACCTCAGCCAGAGACCCTGGAGAGCCACTGCCGGGTTTGAGTAGACAATACTGGCTTTGATGGACCAAGGGTCTGATTCAGTATAACACAACTCCATGTGTTCTACTGTAATTACTCAAGCACGTATCTTAGTATGGAAATATTTGCATGCTACTTTTCTGTAGATAAATCCAAAACAGATTATGACTCAGCACATTTCTTCAGGATGTGCCATTCAGACTGCCATTTGGTTTCCAGTTGTTGCTAAAAAAACAGAGGGCATTCTCATTTTCTTCATTTATGTGTTCCTATTGCTTCAGGGTTTGTTCCTGTTCTATACTTAATTGGCTCCCTCTAGTGGTCAATTCAATATTATAGCCTGTTCTATACTTGATAGGCTCCCTCTAGTGGTCAATTCAATATTATATTACTATATGTCCAGCATAAACACCTGCAGTTTAAAACTGCAGGGAGATATGCCAGACAAAAAGTGATATAATCTCGAATGAGCCACTAGAGGGAGTAAAACATGTGAAACAGAAAACCCCTCAAGGAGCAGCAAGAACTCACAAGCAAGGGAAATGAGAAATTTGGAAAAGCCCAGAGGCTGCTAGAGAGATGACATTTCTTTCCTCTTTCTTCAAATGATGAGACTCAAGGTGTGGTCGGTAGGATTCCCAAGACATCTCCCATATAGGTGTTGACCAAACTTATTAAGCCTCAGGAAAACTTCTGTCATGTACTTTTCCAACCATGTGCTTTTAGCTGGAGATGCTGGAGAATCTTGATAGAATCGTATGTAGGGTTGCATCAAAATTCTTTGTGTGCTATATTTTTCTGGTTGTACATGTGCTCCTACACAATGGTAAAACAGTGAAGAGACTTTCAAAAGCAGGGCGTGATACATTCTGAAGTCCTCCTTTTCACACATAAAAATCCAATTTCCTGCTGTAATATGCTTAGGGTTCCCTGCTGGGAAGGTATGGGGGGAGCATTTGGGAGCACAGAGTGGGAGAAGAGGTTTTGTGTGATACTCTAGGAATTCCTCCAAACTCTATGGTTAAAATATAATGAGAGCTTTGGGGTTGCATGCCCTCCCCCCATTTTGCTCTCGCTACTCTATCGGGCACTGGGAACAAGCATAGTCACGCTTAATATAGTAGGTAGAGAATATTAAAAGAAAAATAAGAATGAGTCAAGGTAAAACAGAATGTCAGATTTGTTGATCCTCGCTTTCAATTTTTATCATTCAATTAATGGTGGTATAGAAAACTTGAGTAGAAAACCTACTGATAGATCAGCAAAATTCTCCAAGGGAGAAGTTTGCTGCGAGGCATAGACACTTGCAACCTGGAAAAAAAGACAGGGATCAGGTGTTACAGAAACTGAACACATTATCTTTAATTAGTGCTCTCTAATGGGCCAAGGTGTTTAGGCTGATCTTCAAAGCCGCTTTCTAATCCTACCCCTTTTTGAATCTAATGGTGGCTGCTCCATATGTAAGAATTATCACAGTCATTCTCTCCTTAATTCTTGGGAATACATTTCTCTCCGTGTTTTGCAATGTGTTTGCTTGTTTGCTATTAACAAGTCAACTGAGGAGCTCTCTTCCGCCCCCCTCCCTTCTGCTGGTACATGTGAAGTTGTTTGGAGCAATGGTAGTTAGCACGGGAGGCCAAAAAGGAGGAGCAGTGCTGCTGGATTTGCAAATGGGAGGTACAGATGGAATCATCACTAGAAATAATGGCCAAGTGTGTCAAGCTGTATTTGGCTGTACCGGCATCCAATGCTCCCTCTAAGCTGTGGAGTCTTGTGAGCAAAAATTCTACTTTGTGAGCTGCTGGCATTAAAGTTGTGAGTGAGCAATTTGGCTGCTGCATAAATCGGTTTGCTCTGGAGCTGTCCCTACCTGAGCTAAGACAAAAATGTGTGAGCCGGAGGCTAAAAAGGTGTGAGCTAGCTCACACTAACTCAGCTTAGAGGGAACACTGCCGGGGGGTCTGATAAAGAAAAGGAAGGGAAGGGTTGAATACATGAAGCTGCCTTATACTGAGTCAGACCACTGGTCCATCAATGTCAGTATCACCTACTCTGACCGGCAGCTGCTCTCCAGGATCTCAGGCAGAGGTCTTTCGTATCATCTGTTAGCTGGTCTTCTTTCAATGAAGATATTGGGAATTTAGCACTAAGCAGATTCTTTACCACTGAGCTGTGCCCCCTTCCATTTCCTCCTACAGGAATTCCCCCTGCATGTGAGCCTAGATGGATTCCGACTCTGATTTAGACTCTGAATTCATTGTTCTGTGTCTGGGAACTCTTGATTATTAGATTTGGGAACCCCCAAACATCAGAAGCTCAGTTCAGACAAGACAGAAGGACTGTTGATAGATGGTCAATAATTCTGGGAAGTGGAATTCAGTGTATCCTGTGTGAGGTTGCGCTCCCCTTTTAAAAATTAGATATTCATTCAGGTGTGTTGTGGAAACCAAGCCTTAAACTGCATGCTCAGATGACATCTGTAGCATCTTTTACCATTGAATGTTAGCATACCAGCTGGAGTCCTTTCTAGAATGAGGCAACCTGGCCATGGCTATCTATTCTTTTGTGACTTTGAAGTTAGATTACTGTAAAGCATTATAAGTGGGACTACCCTTGAAGTCTGCTCAGGAAAGTCAACTCATCACCCCCTACTTTCTGCTGGCTGCGGCTTTTCCTGGCCAGCAAAACACATGGGGTGAAATGCCTCTCAGGCAATTCACCCCCAGATTTCTGCTGGTTGTGAAAAGCCAGAGCTCAGCTACTTAGCTGTTTTTTGTGAAGAGCAGAAAGCAAGGGTTTAAATGGCTCAGAGCCATGTGAATCCCTGCTTTCTGCTCTTCATGAACCGCCATAAACTGCATCAAATTTCGTGGAAGTTCATGGTGGCTCTTCAGTTCACAAACATGGCTTCACAAACCAGCCAAAATTTGTGATGAACTTTAGGTTGTGAGCCAGTTCGCCCTCATCCCTACTCAAAATCTCCAGGAATTTCCCAGCTAGGAGCTGGCAGCCCTAACTGTGACCAGTAGCTGCTCTGCAGGGTGTCAGACAACAAAAGGGCTCCTTCAACACCAACTGCCTGAAATTTATTGCAACAGAAAATGCCAGGGGCCAAACCTGAGACCTTCTGCATACACAAAGCAAGCACTCTTCCACCACTAAGCAACAGTTCCTCTCCAATACGGGAGGTTGTCTTATACACAGTCACTCTTTTGGTCCATCAGTACTTGTCAGGTCCTGGAGTAACCACTCTGTACACAGTAGTCCTTGATCAGGTTTATTGGTAAGATATGGCTTCTAGTCAGATGAACACCTTTGCCAGAACTAACGATCAATAGCCCAAGGTAGGATAGTGGGGAATGGGTTCCTCCCAGCAGACATACGTCACACTCATTCAGGCTACTACAGGTCATGAGAGAATATACGACCCAACTAGTTGCATCTTAAGACTCCTGTCTCCCAAGGCCACAGCTGGACCTGTGAACCATGTGGGGGTAACTTCGGGAAAGTTACAAGCAGCGCCTCTACTCAACACCATACAATCATTCTCACACTCACTCACACACACACACACCCCGTAGGAATGTCAGGGAGGACAGATAGGGTAATAAGCAAAGCCAGCAGATGTGCAAAGCGGGCAGGGGTTACAAAAGCAGAAGTGAGCATTAGCAACGCGGGGCAGCAAGATACAGTTATTGTTCATGGTACAGAGACAATCAATTCCCAGGCCAATGGTCTGATCCTGACAGTACTAATGGGCAGCCGCTCTCCATGGTCTGAGGCAGAGGAAGGGCCTTGGCTCAGTGGTGGAACATCTATTTGGCATGCAGAAAGTCCCAGCTTCAATCCCTAGCATCTTCCAGTAAGGACCAGGCAGTAGATGCTGTGGAAGTCCCAAGAGCAGTTTCAAGTGTTCATGTCTACACATGCGTCTTTTCTATCTGAAGTTCCCAGTGTCTGCTATCAAAGGTCCCCTTTTATCTGGGGGTGCTCAGGGTTGAACCAGGAACCCAGTATTTATTTCAGTAGAAGCTTTCGGGGTCACATATGTATCTGATAAATTGGGCTGTGACTCCAGGTGGGTCTTGGGGATCCCCCCAAATTACAGCTCATCTCCGGACTACAGAGATCAGTCCCCCTGGAGAAAATAGATGCTTTGGAGGGTGGAGTCTACGGCATTGTACCCCACCAAGGTCCTTGTCCTCACCAGGCTCCACCCCCAAATCTCCAGGAGTTTCCCAGCCTGGATCTGGCATCCTCACCCACCATCCCCTGCCGGTGGCTAGGTGGACCCTGACCACCCTAGCTATGACCCATGAAAGCGCCAACTGAAGTCAATGTTGTTAGTCATCAAGGTGCCACTAGATTTTTATACTACTGACCAATGACCCCTCCTGTTCACTCTTTCTCCTCTTCTGAGTCATCAAAAACTTACTTCTCTACTCCTGTGAGCAGGGCTTTCTTTGTAGAAGAAGCCCAGCAAGAACTCATTGGCCTAATAGGCCACACCCAACAGTGGAAACTCATTGGCATATTAGGGAACAACCCTGACTGTACAGCTCGTTAGCCTATTAAGCCACACCCGCGTGCCTTCCCTTGGCTTGCCCAGGCGTCCTGCAGCTGTGGGGCACCTGGGCAAGCCAGCCCTTGGAGGGTGTCAGCTATGCTGCCATGGGGTTTGGGATGTTCTTTCAGTGTCTGTGTAAATTGCTTTCGCATTCCTGTCTCTTGCTTAGCGCGGTAATGCTTATCTCTGAAGAAGTGCAGGAGGCGAGGTGTGTTGTCTGCCAACCGTGGGAGCAGAGCAATTCCCAGCTTCACATAGTAGTAACGCTTACCAGCTCTTGCCCGCGTGCGGGAGGGTGCCTAATTGACCAGCGCAGTGGGGGGGGTGCATACGAATGCCCTATATCTCATTAGGTTCAATAGGCAACGGTTGTTCTTAACAGTGACTGTGTTAATGCATCTATGGCTCTTCAATAAAAGTATAACCTTTCTATGAAGTGTGTACTACGTTGTTGGCTGTGGGTTCTGACAGAGGGGAGGGGAGGCAGTTTAAACTGCCTTCCCTTGGCTTGCCCAGGCACCCCACGGCTGCGGAGACCCCGGGTGGAAGAAAGACAAGATGACATTACAAACAGCCTACATCTAAAGGCGGAGCACCACACTTCATAGCTATCTCATTCATTAACACACCAACCACCTTTTCTCCTCTGAAAATCTGTATTAGCAATTTAAAGGGGGGAAACAGTGTGCATGGAAGAGTGTTTTATCATTTTCTTTCCATTCACTTCCCATCTCTGGATAGGGTTCTAGCAAATGCTAGAAAATGTTGAGAGTGGCACCTGGGGAGGCTGGGGTTTGGTGAAGTCATGAAGTCATGTCTCAGTAAAGACCATAGAGACTTGAGGAGATTCCTAGAATATCACTAGGAAGGCCATTTTCTTGCCATCTTTTCTTTTCCTCAGTTTCTTGATGGTGGTGGTTTGGGGCCAGGAGCAAGTGTTACCTGCTGCAGTTGGGCAAATGGTACATCTAATTATAATTTGGGGGCTTTCAGAGCAATCACTAAGCCTAATATACTGAAGACTACACTACACCCCTAAGAAATATAGTTCAGTAACAAAAATGGTTTCATAAGGCCTAGCTGCTGGGAGTTTACCACCTTATTATAGATGCTTGTTTATGATGGGGACATGGGTCTTCCTTTTCTAGTGATGAAACTACTCACATCTGCTGTCCAGTTGTGGACATGGTGGGAAGCCTTGATTAGCAGATAGACTGCAATTTAGTGTGCAGTCCTAAATTGACATGGACAAACTCGCCATAATATAGGAATAATTCATTTTCACAAAAAAAAAGAGAGAAGAAGAATGAAGAGTTTTCCCTCGGATGACCGTGGCCCCGCTCCCAGCATGCCCGGGGTCACGGTAAGCAGGGCTCTAGTCGGGGGGGAGCTCTCAGGTACGGAGCTCCGGAAGAGAACCTCTAGGGGGCGGGGCGGTCACGTGGTGAAGCCCCGCCCCCTTCTTTACCCCGCCCTCTGCTTCGATCCTCATTCCGTTTGGGAATGAGGATGAAGCAGGAGGGTAAGTAGCCGGGCCTTCTGACACACTTCCGGTGATGTCAGGGGGTGTGGCCTTCTGTCACTTCCGGTGATGTCAGGGGGCGTGGCATATGCAAATAAGTTATGCTAATGAGTTATGCTAATGAGCTCCGGCAGCTCTTTTTCTACAACAAGACCCCTGACGGTAAGTACTTGGTAAGCCTGAGGGCGGGGTATAAATCTCCTCCTCCTCCTCCTATAATTGCCAACTTTGGGTGGCTCTTCTTGCCCCAGTCTCCAGAAATTATTTTTAAGGCACAATTGTGCCCTGGTGCCTGGATTTTATCGAGCCCTGCACTAAATGCATCAACCACAGGCCACTGGGCACAGCTTTGTCGGTCGGTATTTCTTTCCCCATATTACAAAGCGTCTTTTAATTTGGAGCAGTTGGCAAAGTTCTTTTGAGGCATCTTTTTTGGGCTGAATCTGTAGTATATTTAGCTTTACCATGATAGGAAGGTTTGATTTCTCCCCCCCAAAAAAAGAGAAGAAGTCTGAAATAATAATTAGCTTGTAATTTATTTCTGTTACAGAAAGGGGGAAATGTTTGAAAAGACACACTCAGAACTACAAAGGTAATAATTATCCTAACATTACAAGAAACAGTCCTACAGATATAAGACCATCACGGTATTTCAAACAATCTGTCATGGAAATAACAAAAGAGCTATTTTTATGGCACACGTATTTTTAAATTCCCCCTTCCCCCTTCCAAGATTTCATGGTGTTAAAAAAAAAATAGCAGTAGATTCTAAAATACTTTCCTTCAAATCTGAGTCTGCAGTACAGCTACCAAAGTTTTCCTGAGGGTTTCCCCCCCTCCTCTGTCATCATTCCAGTTTCCCTTCATATACCACCAAATATTTAATTACACAGTTGGACAATTTGTGGAGTTGTAGTTAGTTAATGGAAACCAATAAATATTTTTCATTTGGTGGTTAAAGTGCCCCACTGTGGGACTTAGTTTTGCTTAAAACAAATCAGAATGTTCCCTGACTCATATTACCTCGGTTCTACTTCAATAATGAATATGTACGATTTCCACATTCTGGAACATGGTGCAAAAAAAAAATCGATTTTTCTTAACACCAGTGCGGCTTTTGTAGTGCCGACCCTAAAAGTTTTCCCCCCTTTACTTGAATATCTCATTTAGATTTATCTTGTTAAAGAGCAACATTGTTTTTAGCTTTAAATTGGTCAGAAATACCCAAGGCTCATATAAATCGCGTTTCCAGATGGTGTCGGTGGGGTAATGGATACAAATGCACACACATTTACACCCCACTGAGGACCATAGGTTCCTGATCCCATAGAGAGTTGTATGCACATAAGCTCTATTTAGGTGTTCAAATGTGTGTGTGTGTATAGCTGGGGCAGAACTTGGACCAGAACTTGCACCATGGAAGTGCTAAGTGCACCCACCAAGTTAGTCAGTGGCAGCGTATAAAGTGTTTCATAAGCTATGTGTACAACACTACTGTGGTCCAACTCTCTCTCTTCACGCATTCGTTTTCCACCCCTTCACAATGGCTCAAAGGGGTTACCACTGTGGGAAAGGGTCTGTTTTATTATTATTATTATTTTTGTATAAAAAAATTTATTTTAGCTTTACAAATCAGACATTCCATTTGTATACATTACATATAATATAGAGTCATTAAACTTCTAACAGTTCATCTAGCCATTTATATACCTTTAACCATCTCTTCATATGTACCTTCTCATTTTTATTTTGTAATGACAAACTCAGATTATCCATTTGTGCTAATTCTAATATCTTCAGCATTAGTACTTCTCTAGAGGGTATTGTCTCAGAATTCCAATTTTTAGCCAGTAGTAATCGAGCAGCCGTTATTATATAAACTAATAAATATGTTTCTTGCGCATTGTACCCATCCGGGATTATATTTAACAAATATATTTCTGGTTTTAATGCTAAATTCTTTTCTAGAATTTCTTGAATTATCTTACGCACCATTTTCCAATAGCCTTGTATTTTACTACATTTCCACCACATATGGTAGAAGGTCCCAATACTCGTTTTACACTTCCAACATAAATTGGAATATCCAACATAACATTTAGCTAATTTGTCCGGGGGAAAGGTCTGTTTTATAAGGTGGTGCCCATTGAAATGAGTGGGTGATAGATTCAGGACAAACAAATTGTTGAAACTATGGAATTCAGAGCCAGTGGGCGTAATGATGGCCACCTGCATAGAAGACTTTAAAAAGGTCATTATACAGATTAATGGTGAATTGGTCCATCGATGGCTACTAGCCAATGAACATGTGGATTTCCTGAACGGGTCAATAAATCCCCGCCCCCAGTCTCAACTTGTATTTCAAAAGAACGGATGCAGTGAGATGTCAGTGAATTCAAATGGGCATTCATCTCATGGTGGCTTCACCACATCAGCACTGAGGGGGCAAGTGACCAAACAGAAGGTTTGTAATTCTGAGCTTCTGTTACTAATCCATGTACATATCTCCCAGTGGTTACCGATGAGTTGCACCCTGATTGTGAAACATCTCTTTCCAATACAGTCTTCAAGAAGAATCGATGCTCTCCTTATTTTAAAAAAAGTGTCACACCGTTTCTGACACACCGCAGATGAGTGAGATCTGAAAGCGCTTTGCTTTTGCACAAAAGAAAGAATATCTGGTGACAGGAATCACGTGGTGAAATCATCAATGTTATCTCAGGAGTTTCAAGAGTATCTGTGTTGTTGTCAACTTGGGGCTGACAAGAAGATGTCTGCCGACAGCAAATGTATCAGCATGTTAGGCTCCTTGAGATGCTGCAAAGCTATTTCATTTCTCAGGAGTTAGCTGAAGGGGATTATGTTTTGCTTTTTTTGAACTTTTGTCTCAAGTCCAGATTGACTGATTTTTCATCCTTTTGTTTTCCTTTTCAAATCATGATCTGCATCCAGTTCTTGTTTTTTAAAAGGACCGTTTGCAGCTTCATGGGAAGGAAACAAAATGCTTCTTGTTTGTAAAAATCTCTTAAGGCTATCAGTAATTTGGGAGAGGATGAGGAAGCTTGTATCCTGATGATATTATCTGGAATGCCTTGACAAAGACCAACAAAGGGATGGCATGGATGACCTCATTCAAGACATTTGGAAAGCCCTTTTGGACTAGTTCTTCTTTCTTTCTTTTATTTATTTATTTTATTTATTTGAGATTTATATCCCACCTTTCCAAGCGGCTCAGGGCGGCTAACAAGTGGCTAATGTCGGATTAAATAGATAAAATACAATAAAACAATATTACACATCCACAATAAAATTCATAACAGTATTTAAGGTGCTCTCTTATCCTGTATATAAATCCCCAAGATGGACAGTAATCCCAAATTGACGGCCAGCTTTATTAAATCGCGAGGGCTCCAGTGGTGATGTTCAACCCACTTCCGCCAGGCGACACATACCCCCCATAGATAATGAATTTAGAAATTTAATAAGCAGAAGAAGTGATAAAAGTCTCTCGTTATATGTTATATGTTGTTGGGGGTAATTGGGTGTTGTTTGTATGTATGTCTGTAGTATATAATGGAAAAATAATAATAAAAGTGTACCCTTGGGTACTTTTTTTTTTTTAATGATCTCTGCACTATTTCCATCTTTTTATTTGTACAGTGGGGAATGGTATGGTACAGCCTGATCTCATCAGATCTTTGACACTAAGTAGGATCGGCACGTGGATGGGAGACCACCAAGGAAGCCTCTGCAGAGGAAGGCCATGGCCAACCACTTCTGCTGCTCACTTGCCTCGAAGGGTCCAAGAAGCATGCAGAATGAGATTTTGCTTCCTTTGATCACATTAAACTCAAGAGCACTGGGCTCTGAATATAGCAGAATTAGATAGGCAAATTATATCCAGTTCCAAATTTTCTCAACGGTATAAGTTGTTTAAAAGCAATCATAATAGGGCATCCCATCTGTCCAGCATTATGTTTTGCAAACCTTAGATTAGCTTTTACAGCCACCTGTTTTCAAACGATGCCTACAGCCATGCTAATGTCAGTTTACCCAAATACCTGTGGCTCAGCATTTCTGTTTCGGGGGAACTAGAAGACATCCCACATTATGGGTTGGATCCAGTACAAAATTTCTGCCTGTGCTAGAGCTCTTGTACAAGTGGAGATGCAATAAAAAGACCACGGTAGCTGCTTGTGCTAAGTTATTGTATTGTATTTGCATTCTCACTGGCGCAAGATCTTGTGGAACCAATTTCTGGGCATGAGGAAGGTGTTAGGTGTTCCACAAGATCTTTCTGCTTGAGCATCACTGGGTCCAGTGATACACAAAATTTTATTTTTAAAATAGAAACAGACAACACGCAGCACACACAAAAAACCACAAATTTACAGTGCTTCAACAAGTTTAGACTGAACATGACTAATTATTTGCATCCATTTGGATCATAACACAGTGAAATGTTCACCATTCGCAAGTAAAATGAGTTCCACCATCGGAGAAATTTCATTCAGCTAGTCAAGCCAAAACTGAATTTTCAGGGTTTCTTTTGACCTCCAAAGGAAACCAAGATACATAAGTCTTGTGGGCATTTTAAACTGCTTAATCTTAGCGCAGTGGTGGAGAAAAAGAAATACTTATTATCCAATGCAGACTCTTGTGTCACACGGTCTCTCTCTCTCTCTCTCTCCCCCCCCCCATTGGCCCCTAAGAAAATTCAAGCTAAAGCTACATCCGATCAGGCAGTCATTTTATTCTTTCTCTCATGCATTTTTTATGCTGTGAGGTTTGCACAGTTTTTGTTCTTTCAAATCCTGTATGGACTTTGTATCTTTCCCCCACATTTCTGTATCTTTTAGGTTCAAGTTGCAGTGGCCTTCAGCTGTCAGCGAGACGTACACTTCAGTTGTCTAGTATGGCAGAGTGAAAGCTCTTGTTCCGGTGATAATTTTGAGCGGGAGGGGGAGAGGGAAGGCTTCCCAGAGAGCAAGAAAAGTTTTTAATTTGTTCCAAGTTCACTGATGTCAATAAGCCAGTTTATAAAGCTGTCCTGGGGAGCTAGTATAGCAAGATGGTAGCAGTCCTAAATGCCCAGACTAGCCCAGTCTTATCAGAACTGGGGGGGGGGGGCTGGAGATCTCCTGGGATTACAACTGATCTCCAGGTGATAGGAATCAGCAAACCTGGAGAAGATGGCTGCTTTGGAGGGTAGACTGTATGTCATTATTCCCCACTGAGGTACCTCGTCTCCCCAAATCCTGACATTCTCAGGTTCCACCTCCCAAAACTCCAGGTATTTCCCAACCCAGAGGTGGCAACCATATCAGAGCTTGGATGCCTGGAAGCTAAGCAGGGTTAGTACTTGGGTCCACCGAGCAAGACAGGAACTTCTATATATCTCTTGCCTTAAACAACCTGTGGCTGGGCTTGCCGTGAGTTGGTTGCAAGATGGCTCAGAAAGGGAGCCGTCGACCCCAGCTCAACTCTCATGTTTGCCAAGAAGACTTCCGGTAGGCTTAGGCAAGTCACTTTCTCACAGCCTCAGTGCCTCCCTCCACAAAAAGTGCCCAATAATACTGTCGTACCCTAGAGGATTACAAGGAGATTAATGTGTGAAGCATTGTTATGGAGTTCTATCCTATCAACGGTACTCACAGCCGCATGGGACCTTCCTCTGGTGGGAAGTATCTTCCAGAAGAAATAGCATCTTCTGTCAGAAGAAGGCTCCTCCCATCAGAGGAAGATCCCCCATTTAGCTGAGTGGAATGGTAAGATCCCATCTCTTATATTCTCCTGACTGTCATTATTATTGTGGTGATCTTGTTCTTGTGGCTTCATGCACACTGGTTATCTCTTGGTTTTCGTTTTGGGATGGCAGCAGAGACAATTGTAGAAAGAATTTACTCCTCCCCAGTTATTTAATGGTAGGGGGATACATATTCTTATTTTATTTTTGGTGCAGTCCCACACAAGCTCTATTTAGATGTTACCGGGGGGGAGACGACTGCTGGTGCTGTATGTCCCTTGGTGAGTTCTAGTTCAAATCAAGCCCTGTGAGGCTCCTGGCACCCACGGAATAAAGGCTAGATCAGGGGTGTCAAACTCATTTGTTATGAGGGCCAGATTTGACATAAATGAGACCTTGTCGGGCCAGACCACGTGTGTCATAAAATGTAATGCCAGGTAGCAAAGATATAAACTTTATAAAGGACACAAACACAAAGGGGATTTTTTTAAAACTTAAAATAAAGAAATGCTTAAAACATTAGCACTCTTGCAATATTTTGTTTATTTAACAGTGTCTGATAACTGACACCTCTTGCTCTGAATTATTGCATCAAAATGTCTGTGCTGTTGCAATCCTGAGTATGCTGTTCAGGTGTGTATCTGTAAGCTGCAAACCTATGATGATGCAGCAGCAGCAGCAGAACTGGAAGAAGAAGCAGAAGACACCCAGTTCCACAACGGGCCTGATAAAAGCCCTCCGGGGGCCTAATCCGGCCCCTGGGCCACATGTTTGACACCCCTGGGCTAGATTATTACTGGAGGGATATGGGACAGTACCAGAGGCCTGGGAGGCTCAGAGAAGATGAGTGAAGATGCCCTTTTCAAGTTGCAAGGCGATGAATAATGCATGCTTGCCGCTGTTGGGTGAGTCTGGAGAAGAGAATTTTACAGCTGCCCAGGTGTGTGCAGCATCCCACCTTGCTCGTATAACTGCAGTTGGAGAGAGAAGTCCTAAGGGACTTGAACCCTCAAAAATCAGAACTCTTGAGGCCAAACTACCAATGATGGCAGGCATGTATCCATTTTGTGACTGCCAATGACTTTTGAAAAAAAACAGTTGTAGTTCTTTAAAAACTGCCACAGGGCCTTGGTCCAAACTGGGTGAATGGCACAGTGGTCCCAGGAGCACCAGCACTAAGAATGACAAATGAGAATTAAGTTGGTGGCCATGGAATGGATATGTGCTCACTCTCACTTGTGGTTTGGCCCTTGGAGAAGTAGTCAGTAGCCATTGGGCAAAAGCAAGCAGAACCACCGTTTAACGACAGTAAATAATTATTAGGAAATTCACGCTGACTTTAAGCACTGGTTCGGTAGTACATTTTCTCCCATCCTGTGGGTCTACGTGACTGCTGCTCGTGTTCAGGATAGAATGTTTTCCTATATATGTGAATATGCAGTGCTCACTGCAAGAATCTAGGATACTTGTTTCATCCCTTCTTCTGAGGAAGCAAGCTTAAGATCATTCTACATGTCTCATAGTGGCTGATAGTTCCTGTCCAAACAAGTCTATGCTGAAGCACATTTTATATGATGCTGCTTGGTTTCTAAGGAATCACTGGAGTAATTTCTTCAGTTTAGAGATTGCCAGCTTCCAGGTGGGTATGGAAAAAAAATATATGAGACTGTGTATAATAGATGTATGCTTAAGGTAGATCTATTTTGTGCTTTTTCTTTTTCTTTAAAAAATTTTTCTAGACTATTATATAAATATTAGTGTCAAGCAATGTTCCCTCTAAGCTGTGGAGTCTTGTGAGCAAAAATGCTACTTTGTGAGCTGCTGGCATTAAAGTTGTGAGCGAGCCATTTGGCTGCTGCATAAACTAGTTTGCTCTAGAGCCCTCCTTCCTGAGCTAAGACAAAAATGTGTGAGCCGGAGGCTAAGAAACTGTGAGCTAGCTCACACTAACTCAGCTTAGAGGGAACACTGGTGTCAAGTATTACCAAACCTAATAGAACTTGAGAGATATGTTCTCCTAAATAAGTTATGTTTGCTGCAAGGGGTCCGATGGGACCCTAGAAAAGTGCTGCTATTTTAAGAGTTTTATACTCACCTTATGTCTTGTATGTATATCACCGTCCTTGAAAAAGGATATATTCAATATGGGTAAATTACTAGAATTCTGTGGGACTAGTGACTGTGAAACTGACAAGGGGCTGTTTGAAAGTAGTGTAAATTAATAGGAAACAGAGAGTGAGTATAAATGGGCAATTTTCTCAGTGGAGGGTGGTAAGCAGTGGGGTACCGCAGGGATCAGTACTGGGTCTGATGATTTTTAAGTTGTTTATTAATTATTTGGAATTGGGAGGAAGCAGTGAAGTGGCTAAATTTGCAGATGACACAAAGTTGTTCAGGGTGGTAAGAACCAGGGAGGATTGTGAGGCACTCCAAAGGGATCTGTCGAGGCTTCAGGTGATGTCAGGGGGTGTGGCATATGCTAATGAGTTATGCTAATGAGTCCCCCTAGCTCTTTTTCTATGAAATGACCCCTGGTAGCATTGGAAAAAGTGCAGAAAAGGGCAACTAGAATGATAAAAGGGATGGAACACTTTCCCTATGAAAAAAGGTAAAAACACTTGGGGCCCTTTAGCTTGGAGAAGCGATGGCTGAGGGGTGACATGATAGGGGTTTATAAGATTATGCATGAGATAGAGCAAGTAGAGAAAGAAGCACTTTTCTCCCTTTCTCACAATACAAGATCTCATGGGCACTCAGTGAAATTGCTGAGCAGTCGGGTTCGAACAGATAAAAGGAAGTACTTCTTCACCCAAAGAGTGATTCACACATGGAATTCACTGCCACAGGAGGTGGTGGTGTGGCTACAAGCATGGACAGCTTCAAGAAGGAATTAGATAAACATATGGAGCAGAGGTCCATCAGTGGCTATTAGTCACAGGGTATAGATAGGAACTCTCAGGCTGGGGCAAGTGATGCTCTGTATTCTTGATGCCGGGGGAAGGGCAACAGTGGGAGGGCTTCTAGTGTCCTGGCCCACTGGTGGACCTCCTGATGGCACCTGGTATTTTTGGCCACTGTGTGAGAGTGTTGGACTAGATGGGCCGTTGGCCTGATCCAACATTGGCTTCCCTTATGTTCTTATGTTTAAAACTGCACCTTGATGTATTGTTTTGGTGAACCTATGTTTGGTAATACTTGACACTGATATTTATATAATAGTATAGAAAATTTTTAAAAAATTAAAAATAAAAAGCACAAAACAGATTTACCTTAAGCATACATCTATTATACACAGTTTCATACATTTTTGCATATCTTCCTAACACTGTGGCCCTCAGTTTTTGTACAACCTCCCGGTGGGGCCTGGAAATCTCCCAGAATTACAACTGATCTCCAGACGAAAGTAATCCATTCTCCTGGAGAGACTGCTTTGGAGAGTGGACTCTTATGTTATCATACCCACTGAACTCCCTGCCCTTTCAAGCTCCCCCCAGATCTCAAGGAATCTGCCAACCCAGAGCTGGCAACCCTAACAGTTTATCATTGTTTTCTCGATAAAAGGAAAGAGGCTTTGGCTTCTCATTCTGTTCAAGGTACAGAGTTGTTTAGGTGCAGACATTCCAAACATATATTCATTTATAAATCTTTTGAGATTCTTCCCCAGGGTATATCAACAGTCAGATGCACTAATCTGTTAGATAACAGTATGCGTAAAAACGATGATGACCCAAAAATGATAATGACCCAATCTAGAGCAGGAGATCTGGGAATACAAAGAAGCTCTGTATGAATAAATGCAATGTTCCTTGGAACAGGTGTTGATGCTATCAGTCCACATGGCATCGCTCACAAATAGAATGCATTCTTGAATGTCTACGGTCACACCAGAGAGGTGGGAAAGTGCCTTGAAAAGCATGTTCAAACATGCCTCCTGCTGAAATCAGCCTAACACAGCTCTCTAGAAAGGGGCATTCACTTTTTAAAACACTACTAAGCAGCAGATTGGAATGAAAAGTTTCAAAAACAAACATTTCAATGCAGAGCACCTTTAGCATTGGAAAAGTTGCTCAGCTGTTTGGAAACCCCCTGCTTTATGCTCCCTGTAGCTTGGAGCCATTTAAACCAAACAGCTGAGTGACGGGGAGCTCATCTCACCAAACATCTCTTCTGGGTTGCCTGAATTCTTGGCAGAAACCCAGATGAAATGTTTGGTGAGACCGGAGCCCAGATAAGAAAGTTTTTCTGCTTGAGTGTTTACAGATGAGGAGCAGTTCCACCTTTGGAAAAGAAAACAATTACTAAATAGAAAGGATCTGAGCTAGCAAATCCATCAGGCTGGAATTGAGTTTGTAAATATACAGAGCCTAATTGTTGGACCATCTCATTTGCAAAGCTCATATACAGAGACTCTGGGGATTGAAATTACAACAGATATTCAACATTGTGGAGAGAATGAGATACAGCTTTACTGCCGTCTGAGATGCTTTCAAGCAACTAGCTGAAATTGAGTTAAATAGAGACCTTGGGAACTTAAGTTATAACATATATTCAGCATTGTGGTGAGAATGAAATGTAACCCTATTGCTGTTTGATATGCTTTCAAGGAACAAGTTGAAATTGATGGTTTATGCTACAAACCGAATACATTATAGTGATACTGACACGAAAAGATATTGTGACATTGTACATACTTTGAAAGGTACTTTTAAACAGTGGATAAATAAATGTGGCTTTAATATTCTTCAGTAATTTTCATGGAAGTGTTGTATTCCTTGAAATCATAGCCGGTGCTCTCCTGCACTAGCTCCATTTTCCAGTTTAGCAGAGGGTTCAAGTGAGCAGTTATATAAGGATTGGTTAGCTACCACTCTTGTGTCTAATTCTTTAAATGTGGGTGGATGGGGGGCAATGAGGAACCCCTTTCAAGGTGCCCATGGTTGGTTCCTGTCAACTCTGATTCCAGCACTCCCCGCAGCCCCAGAGAATGCCGTGCAAGGAATCTGTGGCATCCCAAGAACAAGGTCTAGCAGAAGTCCTTCATTATTCTACTGTTGCTGCCTCCCTTGATACCTTTCAGAAGGGCGGTTCTGTTATTACAGTCTGAAAATGGCTGTGGATGAGCTTTGGGCAGCCATTGACCAGCAGAGCACTGGTTCAGCCATTCACCTTGATTTTTTTTTAATAAGTTTGGGTTTAATTGCTGATCAACATTCTATCATGAATAGGTTGGTGCACTCTCTTCTTCTTCTTCTTCTTCTTCTTCTTCTTCTTCTTCTTCTCCTTCAACTGGCGACATTAACTTAGTAATGTTGCATCTGAATATAACCCAGGATCCTGTTCTCTGAAATTATTTTTGCGG
This sequence comes from Gekko japonicus, assembly GCF_001447785.1. Classification (NCBI taxonomy): domain Eukaryota; kingdom Metazoa; phylum Chordata; class Lepidosauria; order Squamata; family Gekkonidae; genus Gekko; species Gekko japonicus. Next base: position 191,939 of record NW_015171525.1, on the reverse strand, counting down.
ATTTCTGGTGCAGCTCAGATGAGCAAAACAGCAACTTTGATGGTTATTATGTATGTTTTAATGAACAGGGAAAATGCATTTCTGTCACAGGCCTGCAGTTGTGTCATTGAATGAGTGCTTAAAATCGGGCTCATAAGATCTTCATCCTTTACAGGAAATAAAAGGAGAAGACCTTTTGTGATTTCAAAGCGTGAACTGTTGCATGAACTCCGGCCCTCATCTTTATTAACTGCAGAGCAAAATGACCATCATTACTCGCTAAATTGGAACTGGCACAATGTGTTACAAAATTGAATTGGTATTGAAATAGAACTACTCAATTTATGAAAGTTAGTTTAAAGCAATGCTTCGTCGAGTAGAATAAAACTTAGGGCCGAACGCGATGTTCTAGTTCTGCGACTGGAACCACCAGATGGGTCACGATGCTGAAGAAGGCATGTTTTTCCCAAGTGATAGTGCCCTTCACCTTCCCACACTAGTTTAGGTCTCAGCTGGAAAAAAGACAGAGGGACACTCCCTTCCCCAGCACCCTGGTCCTGATTCGTACTGAATCTTGCTGGTTATGAAGTCCAAATTACACGAGGAGTTCTAATTAGCAATGTTTGAACACCCACTGGTCCAGCTCACATCCTGTTCGCCAGTCATTGAAAAGCAGATGATTTTCAGCAGACTTTTCATCAGTTCATCGACCCTTTCATGCCTGTTCGGCAGGTCGCTTCATGGCATTTCTTCTTAACAGTGCAGTACAATGCAATCAGCTTTATGCACAAGCACGTCCCTGCCAGAGTTCCCTCTAAGCTGAGTTGGCGCAAGCTAGCTCGCAGTTTTCTAGCCTTTGGCTCACAGATTCTTGTCTTAGCTCAGGAAGGAGGGCTCCAGAGCAAACGAATTCATGCAGCAGCCAAATCGCTCACTCACAACTTTAATGCCGGTAGCTCACAGAGTAGCATTTTTGCTCACAAGGCTCCACAGCTTAGGGGGAGCATTGGTCCCTGCACAACCAGATTGAGTTCTACTCCAGCCTTTGCTATGCTGCTGGTCCATTCCTGAGGCATTTGGTTAAATAGACAGTTCAGTCAGTCTTAAAAAAACACTGCAGTTTAAAAAAAAAACCTACTGTTCAGTTTTCATCTGAGTAGTCTTTGGTGATGTTAATGGTTGGCGAACTATTTTGATTGGCAGTCATTTTGTGCATGCGCAGTTTTCAAAACCCACCACAAACCTGTTCGACAAGTGTTCAGGTTGTATGAGCAGACTTTTCATCAGTTTGTTGACCCTTTCATGCCCGTTCGGCAGGTTGCTTCATGGCATTCCTTCTTAACAGTGCAGTACAATGCAATCAGTTTTATGCGCAAGCATGTCCCTGCACAACCAGATTGAGTTCTTCTCCAGCCTTTGCTATGCTGCTGCTCCATTCAGCAGGCATTTAGTTAAATAGACAGTTCAGTCAGTCTTAAAAAAAAAACACTGCACTTAAAAAAAAAACCCTACTGTTCAGTTTTCATATGAGTAGTGTTTGGCAATGTTAATGGTTGCCGAACTATTTTGATTGGCAATCTTTTTGTGCATGCGCAGTTTTAAAAGCCCTCCACAAATCTGTTCAGCAACTATTCCAGTTGTTTGGTACTGAACAGAATGGAGATGATCGGCTCACATCTGATCATCACAATCAAACAAGGTAAGTTCAACTGTCAAATGCATCCACAGTGAAATTTGTGGCATCCCTCATTCTAATTACACATAATTCCAGTGATGCATATGTGTAATTACTAAATAAGACTTTCAGTAGCCAAGCCAATGTGCTTTTTTTAATCAAATAACAGTGTATTGCACAAAACAAAGACTGTGAGGAGGTATCACTTAGGGCCAAAGTACACATGACCTGCAAAGAACTCTAGACAGGTGTTTTGTTGGAACCACCATCTTCCACCACTGCTCCTCAACTCAAATTCATCCCTGGAAAAGACAAGACTTAGGGAAGACATGACAACACTCTTCATATACCCGAAGGGCTGTCACATAGAAGAGGGCAAAGTTGGTTCTTTGTTGCTCCAGAGGGTAAGACTAGATTTTGGTTGAACATTGGGAGGACATCCTAGTGGTAAAAGCTGTTCAACAATGAAATCAATTATGTTGGGGAGTGGTGGGCTCTCTCTTACTGGAGGTTTTAAAGCAGAGGCTAGCTTGGCATCTGTCAGGAATGCTCTGGCTTTGGGTTTCCTGCACCGAGCAAGGGCCAGGCAGCCAATAAGGCCATTTCCAACTCTATGATTCAGTATCCCCCCTGATGGTCTTCTACCACGGAACACAAGGCAGTAAACGTAGGATTCGTCGGGGGGAGGGTCAGGCATTGGCCAAACCCACACCTAATAGTCATCTCAAGGCCTTCCGACAATTCCTTGGGAACCTGTGGTTTCCTAAGCCAGATATAGTCCATCTGCCATGTAAGATGAATCACTACACACTCAACAGATTTCTTCTTTTGGCTTCCTTCTGGGGATCACAAAAATAAAGGGGTCATTGGGCATGTGGCAAGACTTCAAACTGAGCTAGAGGGCTCAGTTCAGCCTGGTGGGTGACAAATTATGCAGGAGTAATTTGTGTGTGTGTAATTATATAGCATTTTCTTGATGTGCTGTAAGTACATATTTATAAATACCAGTTCTCCCATGTTAAGCTAACATGTATTAAAATGGAAATGGCTGGTATTCTAAAAAAAAATGTCAACAACTGGGGAGTTATCTTCCCCAGCCATTGCGCTGACAAGGTTGCTCCATTGCAGGGTAAAAAAAACCCCAACAACAACCTGTACCATTTTGGAAATTGTATCCAACAGCTCCAATTTTAAGTTTCTGCAATTTTGAAAAGTGAAAAAGTGAGGGCAGGAATTCCTCTGTGATTTGAACATTTTCTCCAATTTTAGTAATAGACCTATCCTTTGTTTCTGCGTTCTCTGTACACATGTGAATCTATTAGATTGCACAGGGGAAGTAAAAACACACCAATTTAATGCTGTGCATTATAGATCCCAATAGAAATGGATTTATAGTCCTTGAATCCAGTGTAATGTGAGCTATTTATAGTAAAGTGCCGAGAGTTTAATAGCCTAATATGTTATAATCCCAGGAGAATCTGCTATTAAGGAAAGTGTGTGTGAGAGAGAAATGATACATGGCTAACTTACCAGTGAGTGTCACCACTTCTTAGTGGTTTGACATAAAACAATGATTGTGCGAGTGGCAATTTTCGTTTGATTGTGTTCTGAGAACAGCAGAAACTCCCCTGCAGTGAAGTGGTACCTATTTATCTACTTGCAATTTCTTGCTTTCGAACTGCTAGGTTGGCAGGAGCTGGAACCAGAGACGGGAGCTCACTCCGTCATGCGGCACACCCAGGTCTTGAACTGCTGAACTACTGACCTTCCACAGCCTGCAGTTCAGCGTCTTTACCACTTGAGCCACCGCAGCTCCTAAGCACTGTCTTATAAACTTGTCTTGGGGGGTCTCACCCAAACTCCCATAGCCCTAGGATCCTTGATCCTGCCTGGACAATATCTCTCTGGTTTCTGGCTAGGACCTTTTTTTAACCCTGCCTTTATTCCAAGGAGCATGGGGCGACATAACTAGGTCTCCTTTCCTGACTTTATCCTCATGGTAGCCCTATGGAGAAGATTAGGCTGAGAGAGGGAGTGACTGGACCAAGACCACTTTTATGACTGAAAGAGGATTTGGATGTCGGATTTCTCCAGTCCTGTTCTAACCACTGCAGCACACTGGTTCTCTAGGTGTACGCATTGTGCCTAGTTTAGATTAATATAATATATGCATGATGATGATGATGAGAGAAGAAGAAGAAGAGAAGAAGAGGAGAGGAAGAAGAAAAGAAAGGAGGAAGAAGAAGAATGGATTTATACCTCGCCCTTCACTCGGAGTCTCAGAGTGGCTTACAAACTCCTTTCCCTTCCCTTCCCCACAACAGACACCCTGTGAGGTAGGTGGGGCTGAGAGAGCTCTTTCGAGAACTGCTCTTTCAAGAACAGCTCTGACAGAGCTATGGCATGCCCAAGGTCATCTAGCATCTGCAAGTGGAGGAGTGGGGAATCAAACCTGGTTCTCCCAGACCAGAGTCCGCATACTTAACCACTACACCAGACTGGCAGTATATAACACATTACTGGCTGGAAACAGTGAAGACATGACACGACCTTCTGATGAAGGTTAAAGCCGGAAGTGCCAAAGCAGGATTACAACTGAACATCAAGGAGACAAAAGTAATGACTGCTGGGGAATTACACAGCTTTTAAGGATGACAATGAAGGCACTGAAACGGTCCAAGATTGTCTGTTCCTCGGCTCTAACGTCATCCCAAAGGGAGACTGCAACTGAGAAATGGGAAGGAGATTGAGATTGGGAAGGGCAGCCATGAAGGAGCTAGGAAAAAACCCTTATGGGTAAGGATGTGTTGCTGGGGATGTCACTGGGTGTATATGTGGAATTAAATGCCCCTGAGCCTGATTGCCTGGGGTGAATTATGGGGGGGGGGAGAGATATGGCATTTATATTCTGCCCTTTTTCTTCCTTCATGCAACCTGAAGCATTGTGTAGGAGTCCCGAGAGGTTGCCAGTGAGTCACAAACAAGTTCCATACCAAAAATTTGTTTATGACTGTGATGTGTTTTAATATTTTTAATGTTTTTATTGTTCTATTGTATGATTTGGCGATATGCCGTGTAAGCCGCCCTGAGCCTCCAGGGAGGGCGGGATAAAAATGCAAATAATAAATAAATAAATAAATAAATAATGCCCCTGAGCCTGATTGCATGGGGTGAATTATGGGGGGAGAGATGGCATTTATATTCTGCCCTTTTTCTTCCTTCATGCAACCCGAAGCCTTGTGTAGGAGTCCCGAGAGGTTGCCAGTGAGTCACAAACAAGTTCCATGAACTCTTAGGCTCAGCAATGTTTCTGCACATGTGTCTTTCCACTAGGGTTGCCTGCCTCCAACTGGGGACCCGGAGTTTCCCCGGAATCATCTCCAGACTTCAGAGATCAGTTCCCTAGGAGGAAACGACAACTTTAGAGAGTGATTAACACTTGGAATTCACTTCCACAGGAAGTGGTGGCGGCTACAAGCATAGATGGCTTCAAGAGGGAATTAGATAAGCATGTGGAGCAGAGGTCCATCAGTGGCTATTAGCCACAAGGTATAGATAAGGGCTCTGGGGCAAGAGATCGTCAGGGGGGAACCATATGGTTTCCCCCCCCGACGATCTGGGCCACGCCCCCAATGTGAGCACGTAGCACGTCACAGGAAGTGACGTGCTGCTGGCGCGCGCATGTGCACGCGTCCACCGAGAGCTCCTGGAGCCTGGCGAGGCTCCCCCGCTCCGAACGGTGAGTAGACTTGGCAACCCTAATCCTGTCCCTACTGAGCTCCCCACTTTTGAACACATGACACTGCCTTATACTGAATCAGACCTTTGGACCATCAAAGTCAGTATTGTCTACTCAGACCGGTAGCAGCTCTCCAGGGTCCCAGGCTGAGGTCTTTCACGTTGCCTCCGACCTGATCCTTTTAACTGGAGATGCCAGGGATTGAACCTGGGATCTTCTGCATGCCAAGCAGATGCTCTGCCAGTAAGCCACAGCCCCTCCCAGTTAAAGAAATGCTACTTGACACAATGAACAGACATATGAACACATACACAACATGGTCAGTATTGCCTACTTAGACTGGCAGTGGCTCTCCAGGGTCTCAGGCTGACTGGTCTTTCACATCACCTACTGTCTGATCCTTTTAGCTGGAGATGCCGGGGATTGAACCTGGGACCTTCTGCATGCCAACCAGATGCTCTACCACTGAGCCACAGTCCCTTCCGATCTTTCCCAACCTCCCAGGCACTATCCCCAAACCTCTACGATTTTCTCAAGATGGATTTGGCAACCCTACTTCCAACCACTCCCTGAGTAGGGGCTGATTGGCGCTGGACCTTACTGAGAAAGTTGCTGGTGGGCCACTGTCCTGGAGGGCCAAGAGGAGGCACAAGCAAGTCAAGCCTCAGCAGCACAGGGATGGGCAGCAGGCTCTGACCTGGTTAGTGATGAGAAAAGAATGCCCATTGGCCCAGTGCGATGGAGCCTCTACTTCTGCTGGGTGAGTCTGAGCCAAGCTGCCTCTGTGGCACTTACAATGTTATGAGGGCTGTAAAAAGGTAAAGGTAAAGGTTCCCTTGCTCGAAAGCCAGTCGTGTCTGACTCTAGGGTTGCGGTGCTCATCTCCGTTTCAAAGCCGAAGAGCCAGCACTGTTTTGCCAGTATTCCCCTTCCCCCCCACGGGCGGGGGGGGGGGGATTTGGAAGGCGTTTCAGAACATCCGCGATGGGATGATGTCACCCGGAAGTGACATCATTGTGTAAATGACATCAAGGGTTTTTTGGGCAAAACTCTGGGGTAAAACCAGCTTCAAGCCATAGAGTTCACTCCGTCATGCGGCACACCCGGGTCTCGAACTGCTGAACTACTGACCCTCCACAACCTGCAGTTCAGCATCTTTATGGCCTGTTGTTGAATCCCCCCGATTCTTGATCCTGGGACTCGGATCCTGACCCCATCCATTTAAAAAGAGAACATAAGAAGAGCTAGGGATGCCAGATTCCCCTGTCGCACCAGTGCGCGCGGGGGGGGGGGATTTGGAAGGCGTTTCAGAACATCCCCGATGTCACCCACAGACAGAAAAGAACCAAAAAAACAATAAAAAGGGAATAAATGATACAGTCCAACATTATAAATCCATAAAACCGAGGTTATGAACAGTTAATTAATTTACAACATACCCACTAAAATCAGTATTAGCTAGGAGCAGCGTTGGCCCATATTTTCCTTGCAGCCAAGGCAAATAAAGCCATTCTATTGGATCCATCAGCATTGGCATCGGCTAGCAAAAATATAATCTTCTCTGGGACTAAATAAAAGCTTAAAACTGATAAAATGCCAGATAAAAATTTTGACCTAGGCTGGAAGTACAATGAGCAATCAAAAATGTAATGGGAGAGATCCTCAATAGCAGAAGAGCCACAAATACATAAACGCTGTGCCTTGGGTGTTCTAAGTCACCCAGAAGTGACATCATTGTGTAAATGTTATCAAGATGACATCAAGGGTTTTTTGGGCAAAACTCTATGGTAAAACCAGCTTCAAGCCATAGAGTTTTGCCCTCAAACCAGAGCTTCGCCTTGCGACACCCTGACGTGATGATGTCACTTCCAGGTGATGTCATCACATCAGGGACGTCGCACAGCAACATTGCTGCTTTGGAGTGGCGTTTCCCCCACCATCCAGCTGGCCAGTGGCAGAAAGATGACCTAAAAATTGGGGAAACCCACACTGGGACCTGGGGACAGGCAACCCTAAGAAGAGCTATTATAACCTGGGCTTGAGGCAGCTCTTTCTCAAAACAGTGATTTCTTGTATTCAGCTCAGAACACAGCCACCACCAACCCAGTGAGACACCCCACTTATATACAGTCAAGAACAGTTGTCACGCTCTGGGTCGCCCCCAGGGCCGGAGTAACCAGTAGCCGTGTTGAGTCTTTAATGAAGTGCTGGGGGTTAGATCACACCCCACACACCTTCCTCAGAATGATCTTTTCCCCACGTTCTCTCTGAGTTGGCTAGGAGATCAGTTCTGAATTCCTCTCCGGCACTCTTCAGCTTCCTTTCTTTTATATCCCCCCCACTCCCTCTGTGCCACCCCTTTCTGTGATTCCTAAACCTATGGGCCATCCCACCTGCCCATCACCGTGCTCTCCTATCGTGTGTTGCTTCCCTTTTGGTGGTCCCGCCCCCTGTACACTCAGCGTTCTAATGGGGCTTGTAAGGGTGTGCCTTTTTCCGGCAGAGACGCCGATACTCCTCTCCGCGTTCTCGCCGGCTACCGCCTGTGTTCAAAACAAGAAACTCTGAATATTGTGTCTGAGATGTGAAAGAACGTGACAACATGGCTAAAGATAGATTAAGGGGAGAACTGTGCAGCTGTTTTCCACTAGGAAATGTGTAGATGTCCAGTTTGACAGGCTTGCATCAATAAAATTTAGAGAGAGAGGGAGGGGTGGGTGGGTACAATTAACATCAAAAATGGTAAGGGGAGGGGAGTTGGGTGTAGAGTTGCCAACTGTGGGTTCAGAAATGCCTGGAAATTTGAGGGTGGAGCCTGGGTGAATTAGGTTCAGAGTAGGGTTGCCAAATCCCCTGGGGGGTGGGAAAAACCCCGCCCAAGAGGCCCGTTCCCCACCGGCGGGGATTGGGCCGCCAGGGGGACCCCACCCCCAAAGTGCGTGACGTGCCCGGCATGAACATATCACCCGGAGGTGACGCAATTGCGTTGGGCACGTTGCGGGGGGACGCGCTATCATCCGAGGGAAAACTCTATGGTTTTCCCTTGGATGATTGTGGCCCCGCCCCAAAGGGCACGATGCAATTGTGTCACTTCCGGGTGATGTGATAGCGGCGCTCATGCCGGGAGGCTCCCAGGGACGTCCGGGACTCCCCCCACTATTACAAGGGTAGGACTTGGCAACCCTAGTTTAGAGAGAGGCGGGACTTTGATCGCGTAAAACATCATACAGTCAACCTTCAAAAGTAGCCATTTTGTCCAGGAGAATAAATGTTATCAATAAGTAAATAAATAAGTGATTTATGTAGTCTGGAGATTAGTTGTGATTCTAGGTGATCTGCAGCGCCCACCTGGATGCTGGCAGCCCTAACTGGGTGCAATGAAAATGCCATATTCATCATTTGGGATACAGTCCTGAATATAGCAATTGGTGTGTGGACCATCATCTCAGATCCACATGCAAAAACTTGGGGGCTTTTCACAGAAGTCACAGCACAAAGGGTGCACAGCACAACTATACCAGCAAGTTTGTCAAGCTTTTGCATTAGGAACAGAGATGAGCCATAGTCTAACGCTGTGTGACATGGTGAATCAAGAGACCCTCTGCAGTTGAGAAGACCAGTGGTTCTTAATATATAATCCACTACCACCCATCAAGGACACATCATCATCATCTTTCCCTTCCTAAAGCAGAAGTTTAAAAATTAGGAAATTAAAGCACTCCAATAATACAATTTTATTTTTAGAAGTGCAAGCTTGACCTGTAATGAAATATTTAGAGACTTTCAGTTTGCCCAGGATGGCTACAAAGGTGGGTCTGTTCCACCTGTTCAACCAGCTGAGACAGACCCAAGAACTGCTGCTCCCTACTCCTGGCTGCAGATCTGATTGGTAGAAAGTTGCGGGAGAGGGGAATCCCACCCACTCCCCTGCTCACCCCTGCTTCCTCTCCTTTGACTTTCCTCCTTCGCCAACCTTCCTGTTGAAAGGAGCTGAGTTGGGAAACCTATTCTCCCTGCCATCCAGCTGAGGGGGGGGGGGTTGGCACTGAGGATAAAACATTGAAATTGCACTGTTTATGCTGGCATGTAAACAGCTTTTTAAAAAATCCCTCTCCTGCACTTTTTGGACGGTGAATGTCTTCTGGTTTGTAAAAACAACCTCTTTATCAGAACATGGCCTCAATGTGTGAATTTTTTGATCCACACTCTGAGGCTATGCTCAGAACTAATGGTGGTGAAAAGTGCCATAAAGTTGCAGCTGACTTATGGTGACCCCATAGGGTTTTCAAGGGAAGAGAGGTTAGGGTTCCCAGCCCCCAGGTGTGGGTGGGGGTTCCCCCACTTTGGGGGGCTCCAATCTGCCCCTGGCCACCTGGCCAGCAGGGGAAGCCGCACCCCCAAGAGTGACCACCCACTCGGCCATCCCTCTCCCTCTCCTCCTGCCCAATTTAAAGGAGTTCAGCTGATTGCCGGGGACCACATGGCCTGCCGATCAGCTGAAGGGGCCTTTAAATATAGCAGGAGGGGGAGGGGTAGTCTTGAGCAACATCCTGGGCTCACAAAAAGACCCTTTAAAGGGTCATGTGGTCCCCAGCGATCAGCTGAAACCCTTTAAATCAAGCAGGAGGGAGAGGGGTGACCGGGCAGGGGGGCCCTCTTGGGGGCAGGGCTTGGGGTATCCTCACCCACCCTTGGAACGCCCCCCAAATCCCCCCACCGGAGCGATGAGGGGACCTGGCAACCCTAAGAGAGGGTCAGAGATGGTTTGCCCCCGGCTTCCTCTGCATAGCAACACTGGACTTCCTTGGTGGTCTCCCATCCAAAAACTAGGCAGGGCCGCCCCTGCTTAGCTTCCAAGATCTGACAAGGTTAGGCTAGATTTTTGTCATGATATTAATGGTATATGAATATGACAGATCCCAGGCATACATTTAATGAGATCCTTGGGCCTGATGCCCACCAGACCATTCCTTAATGTTAGGTTTGATTCCTGTTTTCTGTGTTAGAGCATTACCAACCTCACGGTGGTGCCTGGAGGTCTCCCAGAGTTGCAGTTGATCTCCAGACTACGGGATATCTGTGCCCCTGGAGGAAATGGCAGGCTTGGAGGGCAATGTACACCAAATGTACACCAAAATAAATATGGTCACAGTCCATAGACATGCAAAAATAAATCCACAAGAACTGTGCACAGTGTGCTCAATATTTATTTAACAAAAATTGTGAAGTTATGAATATGAAAGTACAAAAGTAATAATAATACATTCAAGTTATAGATTCAGGTACATAAAGATAGAAGGTGACAACAACGGGACGGTAGTCTCCGGAATGCAGTGCCGTTTCGACAGATGTCTTCTTCTAACCAATAGTTTGATAATGTATGAAAAATTACACTTCAATGGAAAAGCTGTCCAATTCACATGGAGTTTGATAACAGTTTCACCTATTACCTTGCACAAATAATGGAGGAGAACATCTCTCAGACAGATTAAAGCTTATGTGTGGAAAGACACGATGGTATACCATAATGTCTAGGAGAGACCAGTCACATCTTTGCTGACAGGAACATCACATCTTTGCCGAACTCCCTACCCTACCCAAACTCTGCACTCCCTAGGTACCACCCCCAAATCACCAGGAATTTCTTAAACTGGAGTTGGCAATCTTGGTTGTGTGCCAGCTTCCTGAGGGCTTGGAGGAGAAATCTGGGATAGTGGAGAGTGAGCTGTTTTCTACTGCCTGTCAAAAGCCACTGCCCGTGGTGAGACATCAGGAGCATATAGAGAACCATAATAATCCTCGAAAGAATGCAAGATGTCCTTTATATCACCCGTGAGTTTTCCATTTTTATTTATAAAGTCAATTACATTCGATGCCTTCTTCTTTTTCACCCTCCATGCTAACAATCTGGTCGCCCTTGGAGATTTTTGCCAATGTGTCTGTTTAAGATAAATCAGGTTTTGTTTGATTTTATCAACTTCAAAGGACTCAAGCTCCTTTCGGGTTTTTAATAGGAGTTGGTAAGTGCTGCGGCATCCCGTCGCCTTATGATGTCTTTCGAGAGCCTGAATCCTAGTAGTTATATCCAGCCTTTTTTGTTCTCTCAATTTTTTCAAACGAGACGTAAGCGAAATTAATGATCCACGTAAAGTAGCTTTCAGGGCGTCCCATTTGACAGACATCTTACAATCAGTATTTTCATGATTGTCGAGATACTCTTGTATGAGTTTAGGGACCTCTTGTTTCAGACAGTCCGAGTGTATTACATTCCTGTTCAGGACCCAATGATAAGGAGTCCGAACGTTATTGGCCATGACAAAGTCACAGGTGACCCAGCAGTGGTCTGTCATTGTTTTAAGGCCAATATCAGATCTAAATATCTTTTGGGCATCCCGTTTAAGTGTTAGTATATAATCTAGTCTTGTATGGACATTATATTTAGCAGAGAAGTACGTATAATCACGAGCCTCGGGGTTGACATGTCTCCAGCAGTCAAGGAATCCATATTTCTCGAATAGGGAGTACAATTTCGTGTAGGAGTCATCAGTGAACGTTACCCGGGAGTTATGTCGATATGTTCGATCCACTCTCAAATTTGAGATATAATTAAAATCACCCGCAAGTAGCAAAGTACCTTCACAAAATACACTTATTTTATAGAATATCTCATCTAAAAATTTAATTTGGCCTTTATTTGGTGCATAAATCGATGCTATAGTTACCATTTCCTTGTCTATATAGCCTTTTACCATAACATATCTACCTTCCGGATCCTTACAGGTCTCTTTCTCCTGAAAATTTATATTTTTACATATCAATACTGCTGTCCCTCTAGCCTTGGAGGTGCCTCCCGCCAAAAATTGATAAGGAAAATACTTATTATTTAATAAGATCTTAGAATTTTTACGCATATGAGTCTCTTGAAGTAGAAGGATGTCAGTTTTTAATTTACCGGCCAAGGAATTCAACCGTTTCTTCTTGATCACATTATTAAGCCCTCTTATGTTGACCGACGTTATTCTCAAATGTGCCGTTTGGGCATCTGCTCTTAGTCAATTCGATTCTTCAATTTGATTTAGACGCTTGTCTCTATCAAAGAAGATACATCCATTCTTCTCAGACATGGGAGGTCCTGTGGTATTGACACTCTCTTCTCTCAAGACCACCCCCCTCTTGATTTCCTCTAAGGATGCCGAGCGGTGACAGTCAAGATCATTCAGCCGGGCTAAATTAGATTGTAAATCTGCTCTTACCTCACCCCGGACATCTTGTGCGCTTGCTTTATCGCCCACTTGTTTATCAGATGTATTCTTTTTCAAGGCCAATAATCGATTTTTCGCATGTCCCAGTCTCTCGATCACTTCATGTTGTTCCTGATTAGTGAGCTCCGCAAATGATAGAAAGAAATCCTCTTCAAAAGATGTACCCAGCCTATCTTTAGACTGTAAGAGCGGCATGGAGCAATCCTTCACTTCGACTCTCTCTGGGTTCGTAATATATTCCGGGGTGCCCAGCTGGTGGAAAGAATGTGCTGCGCCGGTGATATTAGAAGTACACGGTGAGGAGGGCATAGGAACTAAAATCGTGTTAGGCCCCTTCCCCAATTTTGGGAGAGTTGAGAATTGTTGGGCCCACTCTTGATCTGCTTCCTGCATTTCAATAGCCAGTGATACATTCTCAGGCACAGCATTTACTGGTATATCAATAACACGATGAGACCTCAAATCCAATTCTATTTCCATAGCCGTATCAATTTGACAGGTTTCAGTTGGCCTCACCAGGGGTATTTCTGACATAATATTAACAGTCTCAACTTCCTGTGACCCATCATCATTTCCGCCATTGGAAGTTTTATGTTGAGCTTGTGCATTGACAAATTCACAGACCTGCCTAGGGTCTCCCGGTGAAAGTTCTTTGTGCCGCCTATGCTGGCTTGCTGGAGGGCCTTTAGTACAAATAGGTGTTATCACATTATTTTTAAAAACCCTAGTTACCAAAATTCCAAAATCCCTAATCCTGGCTGCAGATCTGATTGGTAGAAAGTTGCGGGAGAGTGGAATCCCACCCACTCCCCTGCTCACCCCTGCTTCCTCTCCTTTGACTTTCCTCCTTCGCCAACCTTCCTGTTGAAAGGAGCTGAGTTGAGAAACCTATTCTCCCTGCCATCCAGCTGATGGGGGGGGGGTTGGCACTGAGAATAAAACATTGAAATTGCACTGTTTATGCTGGCATGTAAACAGCTTTTTAAAAAATCCCTCTCCTGCACTTTTTGGACGGTGAATGTCTTCTGGTTTGTAAAAACAACCTCTTTATCAGAACATGGCCTCAATGTGTGAATTTTTTGATCCACACTCTGAGGCTATGCTCAGAACTAATGGTGGTGAAAAGTGCCATAAAGTTGCAGCTGACTTATGGTGACCCCATAGGGTTTTCAAGGGAAGAGAGGTTAGGGTTCCCAGCCCCCAGGTGTGGGTGGGGGTTCCCCCACTTTGGGGGGCTCCAATCTGCCCCTGGCCACCTGGCCAGCAGGGGAAGCCGCACCCCCAAGAGTGACCACCCACTCGGCCATCCCTCTCCCTCTCCTCCTGCCCAATTTAAAGGAGTTCAGCTGATTGACGGGGACCACATGGCCTGCCGATCAGCTGAAGGGGCCTTTAAATATAGCAGGAGGGGGAGGGGTAGTCTTGAGCAACATCCTGGGCTCACAAAAAGACCCTTTAAAGGGTCATGTGGTCCCCAGCGATCAGCTGAAACCCTTTAAATCAAGCAGGAGGGAGAGGGGTGACCGGGCAGGTGGTCGCTCTTGGGGGCAGGGCTTGGGGTATCCTCACCCACCCTTGGAACGCCCCCCAAATCCCCCCACCGGAGACAAGGTTAGGCTAGATTTTGTCATGACATTAATGGTATATGAATATGACAGATCCCAGGCATACATTTAATGAGATCCTTGGGCCTGATGCCCACCAGACCATTCCTTAATGTTAGGTTTGATTCCTGTTTTCTGTGTTAGAGCATTACCAACCTCACGGTGGTGCCTGGAGGTCTCCCAGAGTTGCAGTTGATCTCCAGACTACGGGATATCAGTGCCCCTGGAGGAAATGGCAGGCTTGGAGGGCAATGTACACCAAATGTACACCAAAATAAATATGGTCACAGTCCATAGACATGCAAAAATAAATCCACAAGAACTGTGCACAGTGTGCTCAATATTTATTTAACAAAAATTGTGAAGTTATGAATATGAAAGTACAAAAGTAATAATAATACATTCAAGTTATAGATTCAGGTACATAAAGATAGAAGGTGACAACAACGGGACGGTAGTCTCCGGAATGCAGTGCCGTTTCGACAGATGTCTTCTTCTAACCAATAGTTTGATAATGTATGAAAAATTACACTTCAATGGAAAAGCTGTCCAATTCACATGGAGTTTGATAACAGTTTCACCTATTACCTTGCACAAATAATGGAGGAGAACATCTCTCAGACAGATTAAAGCTTATGTGTGGAAAGACACGATGGTATACCATAATGTCTAGGAGAGACCAGTCACATCTTTGCTGACAGGAACATCACATCTTTGCCGAACTCCCTACCCTACCCAAACTCTGCACTCCCTAGGTACCACCCCCAAATCACCAGGAATTTCTTAAACTGGAGTTGGCAATCTTGGTTGTGTGCCAACTTCCTGAGGGCTTGGAGGAGAAATCTGGGATAGTGGAGAGTGAGCTGTTTTCTACTGCCTGTCAAAAGCCACTGCCCGTGGTGAGAAGGGGCTGCCTAAAAACCCCGAATGTCCTTCAGAAATCCAGAATGCCGCCCACGATTTGTACCTTGCCTTCTGCGGGGCTGGATGACTGCCATTAAGACGGCACGACGGGCTAGGATTTAAAAAATGGAATGAATTAAGCATTCCCCCTTTCAGATCTTCTGCCGAACACTCAGAGGTTAAGGGGGCAAGAAGATCTTATTTTTCATATAAATTGCACATCTTCTTCTGCAGATGAGCGCCCTGACCATATGATGCATCTTTAAAGCAAGGGGAAAATAAATGGGGAGGCTTCTTGCATTGGAGGTCAGCCTTTCAGCTGATAGTAAATCTCGTATCTGACCTCACGGGGATGGAGTCAAAAGGGAATCTTCATGTAATAATGACATGTACGACCTTACATTGTATAACCCGGTTCAGACTTCCAGAAAGTATGCATGCTGGTAGTGTAGAGATGTGAGCAGGATCACACCGACTGCCCTTGCCTCCGAACTCTGGGCATTTAGCAGAAAGCCTGTAAAAGACGCCTGTGCCTCTGTCTTCCTGCAGGTTTCCCGGTTCTGCAAATGTATACACACTGCCTTTGCACAGAATTGATAAAGGTTAGTGGGCAATGCTCCCTCTAAGCTGTGAGCAACTGGCATTAAAGTTGTGAGTGAGCAATGTGGCTCCTGCATAAATAGTTTGCTCTGGAGCCCTCCTTCCTGAGCTAAGACAAAAATGTGTGAGCCAGAAGCTAAAAAACTGTGATCTAGCTCACACTAACTCAGCTTAGAGGGAACACTGTTAGTGGGTGGAGTAGAGTTGCCAACTCATGGCTGGGAAATCCCTGGAGATTTTGCAAATGCAGCCTGGGATGGTGGAGTTTGGGGAGGGGGAGTGGCCTCCATGGCTCAGTGGAAGAACATCTGCATGGGATGCAGAAGGTCCCAAGTTCAATCCCCAACATCTCCACTTAAAGGGACCAGTAGGGTTGCCAAGTTGATCTTTGCCGGGAGCGGGGGGCTCCCGGCCGGCGTCTGGTGCACGCATGCGCTTTGCGCGCATGCACCGCACACATGTCACCCGGAAGTGACGGGAGGACGCCAGGCATGCTGGGGGCGGGGCCACGGCCATACAAGGGAAAACCATAGAGTTTTCTCTTGGATGGCCGTGGCCCCGCCCCCAGCGTGCCCAGCGTGGTCGTGTCACTTCCAGGTGACGCACAGGTCGGGGTGGAGTTCCCCCCGAGGCCCGATCCAATGGCGCCGGGGAACGGGACTCTGGGGCGGGGGTTTCCCCTCCTCCCGGGGGGACTTGGGATCCCTAGGGACCAGGTAGTAGGTGATGTGGAACAGCTCTGCCTGAGATCCTGGGGAGCTCCTGCCAGCCTAAGTAGGCAAGACTGACGTTGATGAGCCAAGGGTCTGATTCAGTATAAGGCAGCTTCATGTGAAGTGATGCGAATGCCTCTAAATCTGCCATTTTCTCCAGGGGAACTGATTGTGGCCTGGAGATCAGTTGTAATTCCAGGAGACCTCCAGGCCCTATCTGGAAGCTGGCAACCGGAGGGCACGATCATACTCTCCTGCTTCGTATAGTCTATCTGCATACTTTAAAATCTGAGCAGAACTCTCTAACTAGTTAAAATAATTGTTGGCCTACAGCCAATAGAAGCACTTCATGCGCAAGGGCAAAACATGAGATTTCCATGGGCATCCCACTCAAATTACTTCCCGTACCATTTCGAAGAGAGTTCCCTAGGAGCAAATTTGGGTAGGGAGAGGTGGGGGAAATCTGTCTCATAAGCTCCAATCTGCTCCAGTGCTCCCTCTAAGCTGTGGAGTCTTGTGAGCAAAAATTCTACCTTGCGAGCGACTGGCATTAAAGTTGTGAGTGAGTGACTTGGCTACTGCAAAAAAACAGTTTGCTCCGGAGCCTTCCTTCCTGAGCCAAGACAAAAGTGTGCGAGCCGGAGGCTAAAAAACGGTGAGCTAGCTCACACTAACTCAGCTTAGAGGGAACACTGGTCTGTTCATTGTTCCTGTGGGCTGAACGGACCGTATCTGTGTCAAATAATTTCATTATTAGTTCTTAGAACTAATTTAGAAATAAATTGTCAATTACTTTTTTGAAATTTCCCTTTGTGCATTTCTTTTGTCGCCTTGTATGCGTTTCTGGCAGGAGGGGAAGTAGAGCAACAAAAGGACCCCTTGTATGAATGTGCGAGACAAAACCCGATAACTCTGAGATGCACTTTTGTCTCCGCTATATAACACATTGAAAGGCAGGCTCTGATAGAATGGGGGGAGTGCAGGTTGAAGTCATGTATGCCATTACTGTAGGTGGTACATTAAAAAGAAAACAGATTTCTTCACTTTCCAGCTTTAATGCAATATTTCTGCGAAGTGTCCCTCGTATGACCCCCACATCAAAGCTCTTTTTCCATCATGGGACCTAAATATGGTTGCAGAGCACTTGATGGACTCTTCATTTCGCCCACTGGTTCAATTTCTCTGAGACTTTTGACCCGTAATTCTGCCTTCCGGCTTACTATATGTTTGGTTGGATTCTTTAGCAAGCTTCATGCTCTCTTGCTTCGCACCCTTTTGTACAGCCACACACACACCCCAACAAAACTATCATAAGAAACGTTCTGGGATGTTTGCCAAAATGGTTTCCATGACCCACATATATCAAGAAACGTTTCTTCCATTGGTAAATCCAGAGCTTCAAATCCTTTGGAACACAGATTGTGGTCCTGGGATGTCTTTGGATCATTTTCAGCTTTAAAACTTACTTATAAAGTGCACATTTTTCCTCTGTTCTGAACAGCTGTTTATTGACTGTCAAGATTACTGTAATAAATGGTTTACCTGAAACATGTGTTTTAAATAGATATGAATACATTCCGTGTTTTGCAAAGCTGAACACAGCAAAAGTGTGGAAATTCAGATGGCCTTGGATCTTCTTGTGGAGCTCTCCACATCAGCTTATACAATATAGAATTTTCTTATTCTGTAGGGGGGAAACTGCTTATCAGTTAGAGCAGTGGTTCTCAAACTCCTGTGATCCAAAGACCCCCATTTTGACTGAAAAAATTGTGTGGGCTTCCAAACATACCTTCTGGAGGCATCTGATCACTCATATGAACTATGTTTGGGGGCACCCAAATGAGCCTAGATTTGTAGACAAACTCGTGGACATACCCAGTCATGAGAGCTAAATCTAAGCAGAAACCACCAATTCCACAGAGAATATAGCAAGTGGAGAAGTAATTTACATTTCTTACTAGTACTGTCTCTCTTACGGGGGGTCAAAGCAGAAAATAGAAAATGCCACTTCTTACTGCTACTCTGTACTGAACATAAGAAACATAAGAACATTAAGAGAAGCCATGCTGGATCAGGCCAATGGCCCATCCAGTCCAACTCTCTGTGTCACACAGTGGCCAAAACCCAGGGGCCATCAGGGGCCAGAACTTCAGAAGCCCTCCCACTATTGCCCCCAAAACCCCAAGAATACAGAGCATCGCTGCCCCAGACAGATACCGATTCCGCAAAAGCAGTTGTTCCACCCTCGGTCTCCCGTTTGCCCCGGTTGTACTGCTCAATTTCCCACTATTTGCTGCACAGCCGCATTTTGACCTGCATCTCCCCCACCCCCGATTTCCCCCACATCTTCTTGGGGGAAGCAGGAGACCAAGGGCGGAACTGGGGGAAGCGGGGGACTGAGGGCGGAACAACTGCTTTTGCGGAATCGGTTAGCATGTTCCATCTATACCTTGTGGCTAATAGCCACTGATGGGCCTCTGCTCAATATGTTTATCCAATCCCCACTCGAAGCTGGCCAGGATCGGTTTAGCTTCACTCCTTAATTTACCTCTGAATACCTGTGACTGGAAATAAACAATACTTCAGAGCTGGTGCCTTTATGCTGTGCTTGTTGGTAGTTCTGCCTCTAAACACAGGGCTGCTGAAGACAAAGGTTCTGTTAGCAAGACTGGTAGCCATCGATGGACCTGTTCTCCATGCATTTATGTCATCCTCTTCTAAAGTTATTACAGCATTTCCCAGCTTTGTGGGTCCTGACGCAAAAGCGGATTGTGAAGACTGTGAGTCTCAGGCTTTTGCAGTTTTGTTGATTTGTGCATGCTCTGCTTTTTTTAAAGTTGGCCACTATATCAAGTAAATTTAGACTTGTGGGCCACCTTATCAGAAAGCCTGGTTTAATGAATTTTGCCACAACTTGTGGCAGAGAATGGAATGAATTCATTATACCTTGTGCGAAGCACTACTTCCTTTTGTCTGGCCTCAACTACTGCTTATCAGTTTCATAGGGTGGCCCATGGGTTATATAAGGGAAAGTTCTCCCTCTCCCCTCCTCATTCTGTATACTATGTGCAATACTTTCTGTCTAATTATGAACAAGGACCCCAGAATGCAGATCAAAAAATCTGCACAGTCGGGCCATGAACAGATAGGAAATATTCTTCCACAATCCTGAGGGAATCTCCAGCTTGGAGAAGAATCTTAACATAACACAAGGTGAGGGGACTTTTAAAATCCCTCAAACCTCAATGTATGCAGGGGGGGGGACCTTGAGATTTTACAGCATTATGTCATGACATCTCGACCACTATTTTGAGGGTTGCTTGTGTGTATGTAAAGTGCTGTCAAGTCGCAGCCAAATTTCGGGGACCTTGCAGGATTCTCAAGGCCAGAGATGAGCAGAGGTGGTTTGCCATTGCCTGCCTCTGTGTAGCAACCCTGGACTTCCCTGGTGGTCTCCCATCCAAGTACTCAGCAGGGCTGACCCTGCTTAGCTTCCAAGATTTGACGCGATCAGGCTAGCCAGCTCATGGTATGGGTTGCTTAACAACCCCTTAATCAGATGAAAGTGGCAAGAGTTGGGAGGGAATACGGAGAACAAGAAAAACTGTGAAAAAGTGACGCTTAATCTGTGTCTTTAAAGAATCATAGAAAAGTGAACAAAAATAATATACATAATCATAGAAAAATATATTGACGGTGATCTCCGGAATGTCTTGCCATTTCGAAGGAAGATCTTCTTCTGAACAAAGATGTGGGACAAAAGCTGTCTCTCAATAGTTCATATCCTCTGGTGACGTCTCACAATTATCAAAGAAGATTTTCAATAATCATAACAGCTGTAATGTATAGTAGAACCTGCCATGGGCTAAGATGATTGTAAGAGTGGGAGGGAGCCAGGCAGTGGCGGTGCTACTGCTGAGGTAGTGATGACAGAGGCAGTGAGGAAGGAAGGAAGAAGTGGTGTGGGCAAACATGGCAGGCCAGGAGAGCAGGTAGAGAAAGAGGTACTTTTCTCACTTTCTCACAATACAAGAACTCGTGGGCACTCCATGAAATTGCTGAATGGTCGGGTGGAAGTGGTGGGTGCTACAAGCATGGACGGCTTCAAAAGGGAATTAGATAAGCATATGGAGCAGAGGTCCATCAGTGGCTATTAGCCACAAGGTATAGATAGGGGCTCTGGGGCAAGTGATGCTCTGTCGTCTTGGTGCTTGCGGGGTTCAACAGTGGGAGGGCTTCTAATGTCCTGGCCCCACTGGTGGACCTCCTGATGGCACTGGTATTTCTGGCCACTGTGTGATACAGAGTGTTGGACTGGATGGGCCTTTGGCCGGATCCAACATTGGCATCAAAGAAGAAGAAGAAAAAAGAAGGCAGGGCTGCCACTGCAAGCAGGCAAGACAGGGGCAGTAAAAGCAGCAGGAAAGGAAGGAGGAGGGCATGGAGAGGGCCAGAGAAGCACCACTGCTTCCAGGTTGGTGAGTTGGGTAGACGAGCAGCACAGGAGGACGTGGCGCAGGTGAGTGAGCAGCAGGCAGGTGAAGTCGCAGCAATACAGCCTGTGGTGAAGTGACGGAGACATCACTTGGTAGACGAGTGAAGCAGTGGGGAAGGGAGGAGGAGGTGCAGAAGGGAAGAAGGTAGGAGGAGGAGATGACAGGGAGGGTGAGAGGGAAGAAGGCAGGGGACGGGCAGAAAGAAGCTGTGGGAGGAAGTGGGTAGCAGTGGGGGCGGGATTTCCCCTCCCTCCCTCACGGGTTTCTTGTTTCTACTTGTATAGGGATTTGTTCTACTCTGTCCCTCCTTCATCGTTCCTTCTCAACAAACAGACATGAAGCTCTGATGTGTTAGTCTTCCCTGCTTGGGAAAGTGCTTCCTTTAGGTTTGGATGAATGTCGGCTATTCCTCTCCATGCCAAGCAATCCCTAGAGAGGACTGGTGTAACTTCTGGATTTTTCTCAGAAGTGAAGTTGCCGCATCGCCAGACCATCATTTATGAAGATTAATTTTCACCCATGGGGGCAGCAGTGGGGAATGGGAGCAGGGGTAGGGGATCCCCCTTGTAGGGGGTTGGCTACCTTACACACCACAGAAAAGTCCTGTGATCTTGCTTTAGCCATTCAGACAACCCTAAGCGAGGGGATCTTAAGGCTGTCAGGAGAGTGTAACTGGTGCATGGGAGTCTATTGTGGTTCGAGTGGTATGAGAGTCCATGGCTGTGAAGGGCTTTAAAAGTCATAGCTAGCACAGTTTGGTGTAGTGGTTAAGTGGGTGGACTCTAATCCGGGAGAACCAGATTTGATTCCCCACTCCCCCACTTGCAGCTGCTGGATGACCTCGGGCAAACCATAGTCCTTTCAGAGCTGTTCTTGAAAAAGAGCAGTTTCTGTCAGAGCTCTCCCAGCCCCACCTACCTCACAGGGTGTCTGTTGTGGGGAGGGGAAGGGAAAGGAGTTTGTAAGCCTCTCTGAGACACCTTCGGGTAGTGAAGGGAGGGGTATAAATCCAATCTCCCCTTCCTCCTCCTCTTTGAACTGGGCTGACAGCAAATAGGTAACTAATGCAATTCACGTGTTCCGAGCGCCTGACCTCAGAGAGATTTGCTGCTGCATTTTGTACCAATCTGAGCTTCTGAGACATCTTGAAAGGCTCCATGTAGACTGCATTACCTCCAATAGGGAGGTTATGGTAGCATGGATCAGCCTCTCTAGGTGAGCAGAATCTAGATAAGGGGCCAGCTTGTGAGCTAGTAATTGAAAAAGGCCCTCCTAGCTACAGCACTGACCTGTTTATCCATTGAGAAGACCTGGTCCAGCAGCCTCCCCCCCCCCATTTCTTAACTGCATTGGAAAGCTCAACACCATCTAGGCAGTCTTTTCCATTTTGTTTTTCTATGCTAAACTGGTGAGTCTTCTTTTTCACTTCCTTGTTCATTTGTTTCCTACATTTATTTATTTATTTATTTATTTATCTCTAGCTCTCTCTCTCCTCTTTCTTCTTCCTTCCTTCCTTCCTTCCTT
>NW_015171525.1:161304-169247 GCF_001447785.1 Gekko japonicus | reverse complement strand
CTCCCTCCCTCCCTCCCTCCTTCCTTCCTTCCTTCCTTTTTATTTCATTCATATGCCATACCCATCTTAACACAAAAATAATGCAAAAACTTTAACACAAACTGTGAACCTTAACAGAAGAAAATCAGCATGTGAAAAATAAACTGTTTAAAAACACTCAACAAAACCAATCAAACTCTTGGGTTTGATTTGTACACAAGGGAAGTCAAATAGAAACAAATTCCGCATTAGACTGGTGGGGCTACAAAACCTGGTGACAGTTCTGACCATTCCAAGAATAGAAATTCAGGGAGAAGGGCCCCGACCATGGTAGTAAATAGCCTCCTTGGGAATCAGAGTCTTTTTTCCAGTTTATAGTTTTTAGTGCAGTTCATTGAATCACTTACCTTTACAAGTGTATAGACTGCTTTCCTGTGTTCAGAGGTAGAACAACCTACAAGCAACAGCAGTTGAAATATTTCCTTTCCTTTTCCTTTCCTTTTATCCAATAAAAGCTCTATGATACATTGATCTTAAGCAGTGGATAGTTGTTGTTAATCACTTATCACTCAATAGACAAAAGGAGTAAAAAAAAGATTGCAACTGCTGGAGTTCTTTTTGGATCCCTGACAGAAAAAAAAAAGGTAACTAAGTCATAGGGATATAGGTCCAAATGAACTTGCAAACACGATAAAATATAATGCCCCCTGAGATTAGCGTACAAAGGACACTCCAGGAGGATATGTGCTATTTTGTTAATCTTACCTAAGGGACAGGGGCAGATTTGTTCTGAATAAGGTAAACGCATGCACCTACCCCTCATAACTGCCAAGGAGTGAGCATTTAGTCTGGCCAGAATGAGGGAAAACAACAGATAGGTATAGGAGGGAAGAGATTTTGGAGGTGGAATGCCAAAAAATTGGGATGAACAGGTGCAGCATGTTCTAAAGGCAGAGTTTTGGTGATCGATTGATTTTATACAATTTCTCACCAAAGCAAAAGTTGCATGAAAACCCAGGGCCTAGATAGTGTTCAGGTTAACATCAAGAGTGGGCAGTTTCTCAAAGATAGCCTTAAACCACACTGGCCTATAAGAGGCTTCTTTCAGGAGTGCCAGGTAGCCTTTGCTGCTCACATATGACTTGATGAACAGTAACGCTTCAAGTGCCTCAAGGGAAGGTTGGCTAAGTTCTGAACGGAGAGCCACACTGGCCACACAGTGAGGGATGTTTAATAGTTTTGTCAGAAAATATAAAAGAAGATAATGTTGTCATTTACTGAGACAATCCTTATGACTACTCCATAAAGGATAAAAGAAATGACTTTTAGGTTAAAAGCTTGAACAGCACCTGGAACATAGTCTCCACCACCATTTCGAAAAAAGTTTAGTATGCTGACGGCACAGGTTTTCTCCTTATCGGGGACTGTTGAGGCCCCCATTTTAGGTTAGATATGGAAAGGATACCCAAATATGAAAACTCCTTCACTTGCTGAATTTCTTCCCCATTCAGAGTCCATCTGAACACTGAAGGATTCCTTTTTTCTTTTTTCTTTTTTGAAGGAAAAAAACCTTTAGTTTTCGGATAGTTTATTTTCAGGCCTTACTTAATACAGTATTCCAAGAAATTTTTTAAATGATCTCTGCAGACCAACTCTTGTCCAAGAGAGCAGAGCAGTGTCATCAGCATAAAGAAGAACTGGAATATGGCAATTGGCCCAATGGGTGGATTACAAAGCTCATTAAAGCAAGTCAAGAGATCACCCATATATATGTTGAACAAAAAAGGGGCCAGAAGGCAGCCCTTCTAACCCCTTTATCAAGGTTAAATGGCTCAGTCAGCTTGCCACCATAGCCGCAGCGGACCTGAGCTGTCAGGTCCGCATGGAGTTGGCACGAGCCATAGCAGCCTTTTATCGGTTGTGGTGCATCACAGCTTTCCCCAGAGTCTTGTTCTAGGGATGGTGTCTAGGGATCCCTTTCAGCAGTGCTATTTTTGGGCAGGAACGCACAGGAACGGAGTTCCGGCTGGCTCCCGAGTTGGCCACGCCCAGCAGGAACTCATTAGCATAATAGGCCACGCCCAACAGCAGGAACTCATTAGGACTGGCTACTTTAGGGGTGTGTGGCCTAACATGCAAAGGAGTTCCTGCTACAAAAAAGCCCTGGGTTTTGACAACAAACAAGGTAAACAGAATAAGAAGCAAAAGGTGGGTGTGGCTGGATGAGTATACTTCTGGTAACATGGGTGTGCGGCCTAGTATGCTAATGAGCTGTGTTGTCAGGGGTGTGGCCTAATATGAGTTCCTGCTACAAAAAAAGCCCTGGGTTTTGACAACAAACAAGGTAAACAGAATAAGAAGCAAAAGGTGGGTGTGGCTGGATGAGTATACTTCTGGTAAC
Organism: Gekko japonicus; assembly: GCF_001447785.1. Taxonomy (NCBI): domain Eukaryota; kingdom Metazoa; phylum Chordata; class Lepidosauria; order Squamata; family Gekkonidae; genus Gekko; species Gekko japonicus. Next base: position 166,867 of record NW_015171525.1, on the reverse strand, counting down.
ATGGGTGTGCGGCCTAGTATGCTAATGAGCTGTGTTGTCAGGGGTGTGGCCTAATATGTTAATACATTCTGCTGTTGGGTGTGGCCTATTATGCTAATGAGTTCCTGCTGGGCTTTTTCTACAAAAAAAGCCCTGCCTTTCAGGTCAATAACTCCTACGCAAAGGATGCCATTTGGGAAGTTGGTGTATTTTTTCTATCAGATGATATAGAACTAGACAATGACTCCAGGTTGAACTACCCCTCCTGAAGTCTATCTCCTCCTGGCCCAGAATATCACCCTGGTCAAGCCAATCAGCTAAGGCATCTAGCAAATATGAAGAGTATAATTCGCCCAGGCAAGATAATAAACTGATTGGATGATAGCAGCTTGGGTCTGAGTGTTGACCCTTCTTGAAGATAGGAACTATTGCCTTCAAAATCTTGGGATGACCCCAGATCGGTTTATTTGTGAAAACAGTGGAGCTAGGATCTCTACCCACCATGATGGATTTGATTTGAATAATTTGTTTGGGATTCGGTCTGCTCCAGGGGCCTTCCGAGCGGAGGCGGTGGATCGAGCCTTCAGCCTGAGAAGAGGTCACCTCAGCCCAGTCAGGAAGAGGGCCATCAGGTTCAAGTATCTCAGAAGTAAGAAGTCCACTTGGAGTAGCAGACAGGTTTTTAAAATATGATTCACAGACCTCTGGGTGAATACAGAATGGAATACTGCTATATGTTCTAGTATTAATAACTGCCCCAAAGGCCAAGTTGTTGTTAGTTTTTACAGCCAAAATTAAATGTCCCGAGTTCCTACATAAGTTCTCCTTCTTCTTATGCTTTACTAGATTTCTATAGTATCTCTTAAGAGACGAGAATTCCCTCAGAACAAGTACAATATTATTATTATTATTCCCAGTATCAATCCATTAAAAAAAAACACCTCTTGTTGAAGCTTTACACAATTCCCATTCAATCTTATTTTCAAGGAATTTCTGAAAGTGATGTTGCCGAAGTTCATAATTACCTGATTCTGAATGTTAATTTGCCTAACTCGTAATCCTTGAATATGTAAATTAAGAATAATTTCCCTAAGGAGTTATCAGACAGTTCTGAATATAAAATGAGATTCCATCGAAGCTGGAATATGCCTATTTCAAGTATATTTTTTGTCAAATAAAATAAAGGCATCCGTCAACCATAATCGAGAATATGCAAAACTATAGCCTTGTGGGGATTAAGAAGCTTTCCAGAGCTTGATCAGACAAGTTCACAGATAACACTGTTTGTTTCCCTAAGTTTCCAGGGTTTTCTGGAGATGCCCAAGCATCCCAAAACATTAAAAAGGCCTTTGAGGGAGTTAGATTCATAGCATTGCTAACAGGTTGGGGTTGGAGATGTCCTGGGATGACATCTGATCTCTAGACAACAGAGATCAGTTCCCCTAAAAAAAAAAAAGCTACTTCAAAGGGTGGACTCTATGGCATTATACCCTGTTCCCCTCTGCAACCCCCCCCTCCCCAAATATCCAATGGCAGTTGGCATCTCTATATCCCTGTAGTTTTTTCTTAGCTTCATCTGAGCTGCCATTAGTGTCCGGGATCTGGGGGCAGAGAGGGGGAAGATAGGTGAAATTTTAAAGGAATGTGAAACTGATGAACCATCAGTATAAGTCAGTTTAGATATATAAAAACACCTGCTTTTAAAGTTCCCTAGTGATATTTGTAATTGCAGGCTACGTTTCATATAGGAAAAAAACCAGTGATCACTTTTTGTTATGTATGTACATAAATGCCGGAGCTTCGTCTGTTCAGCCATGTAAGGCTGGTATTGTAAATAGTACATTCTGATTGGCTACTCTGCACAGTAGGCCAATCAGAACCCTAGAGACGATCTGGAGGGAACCAAGTTCATTGGTCCCTATGTTAATATTTTGATTGGTTCTTAACTCACCAGTGGCCGTGGTTATACAAGCCCAGATAGTTTAAAAGAGAGCCTGTTGCTCTCATGTGTTGTGTTCGTTCCTGTCTTGTTCTAATAAAGCTGAATCACTTGTTAATGAGCTGCCTGAAGTCTCATACTTAACACTTTTCCAAAAAACAACAAAGTGTGACAAGGTATTTTAGTAAACTAAACTGAGGAGTTAAGCAGTGTTGGCAGTAACCTGCCCAGTAAAGCAGGGCAGATTGATACCGAAAGTTCTCTTAACGGTGGGAGATTCTGCATTGGCTTTTCCCTCCATTGTTTTACCAAAGGTGCAGCTGAAAACCACATTCAAAATACCCCGGGCCAATGCCGTACTGACTGCAAAGTCACCCTTGAACAGCCATAAATCTATGCAGGAGGTACCATAAAACCCGATGATCAAAGAAAGTGAAAGCAGCATGCAATGCAGAGGGTACCATAAAATCCGATGATCAAAGGAAGCGAAAGCAGCATGCAATGCAGAGGGGAATTTCTGTTCCAACGTGGGTTTGGTAAAACAACAGAGGGAAAAGCCAATGCAGAATTGCCCCATGTCTGTATTCATACTACATGAGCTGGTAATGCAGAGATGTTATGTCGTTAAAGTATATGCATATTTTTGATAGTTAGATTCGAGTACAAGGCACCGTAGAGACCAACAAGATTTCCAAGGTATGAGATTTAGAAAGCCAAAGCTCCCTTCGTCAGAGGTTTGATCCTCGAAATCTCGTACCCTGAAAATCTTGTCAGTCTCTAAGATGCTACTGGACTCGAATGTATCTGTCCTATGGCAGACCAACATGGCTTTCCTATGAAACGACATTTTTGATGCCACAGCTCACAGCAGTTGCCGAATGTGGCAAATCATACTTTCTCGTTCACAATATGTGACTCCAGGAAAGGTTGGTCTGGGATACCCCTAGGGTTGCCAAGTCAATTTTTTCTTACCGGCGGGGAGCCTCACCGGGCTCCGGGAGCCGTCCTTCTATGTGTGCGCGGGCGCACCGCCAGCACGACATCGATCACGTTGGGGGCGTGGCCCCGATCGTCGGAGGGAAAACCATAGTTTTCCCTCCGACAATCGGGGCCACGCCCCCAACGTGATTGACGCAGCGGCGGAAATCGGGCCTCCGAAGCGGGGGTTTACCCGCCCCCTGCCCCCACTTGGCAGCCCTAGATATCCCTCAAGTGTGCAACCTTTTTTTCCAGCTGCGTCAGTTTGGACCTTGACCTTTAGTGCTCACTTGTCCCTCCAGAGTCCACAGGATGAGCAAAGAACTGCAACGCTGTGGCTCAGTTTCTTGTTCCAGATGCAGAGAGTGATGTTGAAGGAGATGTCTGGGTCCTTTGGGTCTTGTTTAGTGGGCAAAAGACGCTGTTGGGAAGCACATGCTTCCACGCAGGAAGTCCAAGGTTCACTCCATAGCATCTCCAGTTCACATAGGGTTGCCAACTCCAGATGGCGAGATTCCTGGAGATTTGAGAGTGGTAGACCAACATGGCTTGGTGCTTGGGGGGGGGTCAACAGTGGGAGGGCTTCTAATGTCCTGGCCCCACTGGTGGACCTTCTGATGGCACTGGTATTTCAGTGTTGGACTGGATGGGCCTTTGGCCTGATCCAACATTGGCATCTCTTATGTTCTTATGTACTTGAGGAAGGTGGATCGAAAGCCGAGTAACTAACGGCAAGTAGATAAATGGGAACCCACCCTTAGAAGGGTGGGGGGCACCCTCCTCCCTGCGGAGGTGTGTGGAGAGTGGCGGCGGCGGCAGCAATGACGGCAATGACAGTGATGGTGGCTGCAGTAGAACAGCGGCAGCAGCAGAAGATTGGAGGCGGCATGGTGCTGAAGGTGGCAAGCGGCGGCAGCAGAGCTGGAGGGGGACTGATCCCTGGTGGCCAGCAGCGGAAAGAGCAAGGCGGCTGTCGTTGGCAGAGGACGGAGGCGCGGTGACGTCATCCACAGGCGCGCGGAGCCAGAAGGACGTAGTCGGGCCGAGGAGGACGTCGCCTGTGAACCATCCGCCTGTCTGCCTAAGCGCTAGAACATCTCGCAGCCGGGAAAAGGAGCCGAGCCGAAAGAATGACACCAGCCCCCACCAGGGTGCCGGTAGGCAGCCCCTTCCATTGAATTGATGTGGCCTTAGTTAGGATTCAAATATGTGACTAGCACCCAAAAATGTAAACCGCCCAGAGACCCCTATGGGGGTTAGGGCGGTATATCAAGTTGAAACAATAAATAAATAAATAAATAAATAAATAACCCGTGGCTTTCCGCTGAAGATGCGGGGTAAAAAACTAGTACTTACGAGATACTGGTTTCTGGAAACCACGGGGCAAGGGCGGGCATCTGATCGCGTTTCCAGTGGAATTTTGTGGCATCTGGCGCCCGCTGATGTTCGTCGCAAACGGGGGGGGTGTTTCTCCCAAGTCTTCGCAGGATGCGCAAAAGCACCCAACAGCGCATGCGCACAAGGAGCGATTGCTGGTGTGATCACGCCGCGCGGCTTCTTTACTGCGCTGCAGGATAGCTGTGTGATTGGCACCTCACCCCCTAACCACGGGACCTCGACGGGACGTGTGATTGGGCGGCTGCGCGTTATTTTGCTCCGGGGCAAACAGCCACGCTTCCCCCCCGCATTTTCCAGACCGTGTGACCGGGACCAAACTGTCAGGAAGTTCTTCCTAATGTTTAGCCGAAAACTCTTCTGATTTAATTTCAACCCATTGGTTCTGGTCCGACCTTCTGGGGCAACAGAAACCAACAGCGCCATCCTCTAGATGACAGCCCTTCAAGTACTTGAAGATGGTTATCATATCACCTCTCAGCCGTCTCATCTCCAGGCTAAACATAGCCAGCTCCTTCTTCAAATCTTCTAAGTCAATGAGTATTATTTTGAAATTGCAGCCTGGAAATGCAGAAACATATTTATCCCAGTACAAAAAGAGAGAGAAGATAAAGTGGACTGTGAAGTTCACTTATTTGTAGGTGGTTCTGCACTTAACAGTTACGGAACAGTCTGGTCAAAACCACAGTTTCTAATGCATAATTTAGCAACCCCTTGGGTCTCCGTCTTAGAGTTATTTAGTGTTTACAACAGGCTGTGAATTTTTAACTTTTGAGGGAGGAAAAAATAGCACCATTTGAAAATTTAATAACTAATACAATACCCCAGCAAAGTATAGATGGTATCGCATTGTTATGCTGACAAAATTAGACTACATAAAAATCCATTTCATTGATTCTTTTGTCGTGGGAAACAATAATTTGTATACCGCCATAATCACAAGCCGAAAGAAATGCCACCATCATTTGATTTTTTCTCTCTCTCTGAAAGTTATTGTGTTTTAATCTTCCCAGATACTCCCTAATAAATATGAGATCATATTCGAAATGAATGCATAATTTTACTCACTTAGAGGCAGCATAGACCGGCATGGAATGTATAATATGGCTCTTTTCAAACAAAGGCTATTAGAAGTGTTCAGGCCTCACTTAAGCCTAATAACAAGAAGTAAATCCAAGAAGAAGAAGAAGAAGAAGAAGAAGAAGAAGAAGAAGAAGAAGAAGAAGAAGAAGAAGAAGAAGAAGAAGAAGAAGAAGAAGAAGAAGAAGAAGA
>NW_015171525.1:129301-160538 GCF_001447785.1 Gekko japonicus | reverse complement strand
TAAAAGAGGAGAGTGCAAAAGTGGGTTGAAGCTCAACATAAAAAAAAACTAAGATTGTGGCATCCGGCCCCATCACTCCTTGGCAAATAGAAGGGGAAGTCATGGAAGTAGTGACAGACTTCATGTTCCTGGGATCCCAGATCACCGCAGACTGTGACTGCAGCCATGAAATTAAAAGACGCCTGCTCCTTGGGAGGAAAGCGATGGCGAACCTCAACAGCATGATAAAAAGTAGAGACATCACCCTGCCAACAAAAGTCCGCATGGTCAAAGCAATGGTATTCCCAGTAGTCATGTATGGCTGCGAGAGTTGGACTATAAGGAAGGCCGAGCGCCGAAGAATAGATTCTTTTGAACTATGGTGCTGGAGAAGACTCTTGAGAGTCCCTTGGACTGCAAGAAGATCAAATCAGTCAATCCTAAAAGAAATCAACCCTGACTGTTCCCTGGAAGGCCAGATAATGAAACTGAAGCTCAAAGACTTTGGCCACCAAATGAGAAGGGAGCACTCCCTGGAGAAGACCCTGATGCTGGGAAAGACTGAAGGTCAAAGAAAACGGGGACAGCAAAGGATGAGATGGTTAGACAGTGTCATCGATGCAACGAACATGAAATTGAGCCAACTTCAGAGGACAGCGGAAGACAGGAGGGCCTGGTGGGAGCTGGTCCATGGGGTCGCGAAGAGTCGGACTCGACTGTGCGACTGAACAACAACAACAACAACAACAACAAACACGCACCCCAGATTCATTGTGGATATTGGGGAGGAGTGGGCAAAAGATAAAAGCACCAAGGAAGCAAACCCCTCTTGGATTGTTCATCAGATTTTTCGTGGATGAGATACTGATCAGAGGAGAAGTGAGATGGGGTGCAGAGCGAGGTTCTAACAGCAAAATTTGCTTTAATGTGCTGTTGTAGTGGTTAAGACGGGTGGCTTCTAATATGGAGAACCGGTGTAACAGGCCAGATTAACCCCCCAGCCAGAGTAACCCCGGGGTTACTCTGGCCTAGCCTAGAATAACCCCGGAGGGGTTACTCTGGCCTAGTCCTAGAGTAACTCCGGGTTAATCTGGCCAGCTGTAACAGGCCAGATTCACCACCACCCCGGCCAGAATAACCCCGGGGTTACTCTGGCCTAGGCTAGAATAACCCCCCCATTCACCCCCTGGCCAGAGAAACCCCGGGGTTATTCTGGCCTAGGCTAAAATAACACCCCCAGGCCAGATTAACCCCCCAGGCCTGCTTTCTGTGGCTTTTGTCTTTTCCTACTAAGAGAGATACTTCCCCGATAACCAGAGAGAACCACCTTCTGTTGCCAGAGGAAACTTAGGAACAGTAAGACTGACAAGATGCTGAACTACACCTACCACACCAGCAACCTTAAGCTTTTCCAGAAAGAAGAGGCTTCTCCACCACCCAAGTCCCATGATGATTATCGTAGTGACTCTGCAAATGACAGCCTGAAGCAGAAGACACTCAAAAGACCATGTGAGGGACCAGACAATGATGAAATCAACATCTCACAGAGATGCCAGCAGATGAAGACTTTCAACCCACTACCAAGTTCTGTAAGAAAGTATCTTAGCACCACTCTTGGCCTTTCATTTGTAAAGGTTGTGTACTGTGGACGCACAAGGGAGCTTGGGCATCCACGACATATGTATAAAACCAAAGGTGATGGGAACTGCTACTTCCGGGCCATCAGCTACATCCTGACAGGATCAGAGGACAACCACTCCCTTCTTAGAAATAAAGTCATCCACCACATGAACACTGACTTGACAGAGAAACTACAGGACTACTTGAACCGGAATGTGAGTGAATATGTGAGCACTTCTGGCATCTCTCATGATGGAGTCTGGGCAACTGATGCAGAGATCATGGCCACAGCGAATCTGCTGAGTTGCGACATCCTCATCCACACAAAAGCTGGTCACTCCATGGAATGGTTGACCTATCCCGCAAGCTTCAATCTGCAGTCAACAACAGAGCATGCACTTTATCTTGGAAACAAGCATGATCATTTTGATGTTGTCATTAGTGTTTAGCTTTGAATAATTATATCTCTGTGGGTACTTGGTAGCCATCAAAGTAGAAGTTTCAGGATGTTATGACTTATATTACAATCTAAAGTTGTGGGCAACCTTTTTTAAAAAGGGGGGGGAAAGGGAGAGTTGGAAGGGGTCGACTTCAGTGAACGTACCTCAATCAGATCGAGGACGTTTTCAGCAAAGGCCGCCTTAGGAGTACCATAATTAAGTTAATAACAAAGTACCTACCTATATAGTTTAAGTTTAAAAAATTTGGCTCTCCAAAAAATGTCAGTCGTCGTACTGTTGATATTTGGGTCTGTTGACTAATGAGATTGGATTCATACCCTGTTCTTCACTACCAAGAGGAATCTCAGATTGCCTGACAAGTTTCTCATGGACCTGAAACCCTCAGAAGCTGACACTGTGCTGGTTACACTGACATCTAAGTTACCACTCAACTAAGCCCGGGGTTACAGGTTGTTGTGTTGTGCAGTTAAAAAGAAGAAGTTAAAAAAAGAAGTTAAAAAGAAGAAGAGATTGAATTCAGCTGACATTTAATTTACCACTCTGGCCAGGCGGGGGTTAGTATGGGCTAGCCCAGAGTAACCCCCCGGCCAGAGTAACCCCAGGAGGGGGTGAATCTGGCCTGTAAAGCCGGCCAGATTAACCCGGGGTTACTCTAGGCTAGGCCAGAATAACCCCTCAATAACCCCTCTGGGGTTATTCTAGGCTAGGCCAGAGTAACCCCGGGGTTACTCTGGCTGGGGGGTTAATCCGGCCTGTTACACCGGGTTCAATTCCCCATTCCTCCACACGTAGCCTGTTGGGTGGCCTTGAGACAGTCACCGTTCTCTCAGGACTCTCTCAGCCCCATCTACCTCACAAGGTGCCTGCTGTAGGGAGGGGAAGGGGATGTGATTGGAAGTCTTAAGGCATAGAAAAGCAGCATATAGAAACCTTTTCTCCTCCTCACCTTCCTCCTTCTATCTGTATCACTCCTAATGGGCAGATCTTCTAATGAATTGATGTAAGAAGAAGAAGAAGAGATTGGATTTATACCCCGCCCTTCACTATCCGAAGGAGTCTCAGAGCAGCTTACAATCTCCTTTCCCTTCCCCTCCCCACAACAGACACCCTGTGAGGTAGGCGGGGCTGAGAGAGCTCTGACAGAAACGGCTCTTTTTCAAGAACAGCTGTGCCAGAACTATGGCTTCCCCAAGGTCATCCAGCAGGTGCAAGTGGAGGAGTGGGGAATCAAACCCAGTTCTCCCAGATTAGAGTCCGCGCACTTCACCACTACACCAAACAGGCTCTCCCTACTTGCCAGGAACTGCCCTTCTTTTCTGATTCCTCTCCAGTCCTGGGAAATCAGTCTCCTATTTGATCCCTGTAGTCATCTTTTGCACAAGGCCTTGCTAAAATTTTGTTAGAGTACAGGGGTCGTTTCCTGCAGGAGCGCACAGGAGTGGAGCTCCAGCACCTCTTTTTCTTCAAAAGGACCCCTGTTAGAGTACATTCTTTGAGTCGTCATCCATCACCTTTCAGGTCTTGCTCCTTAGAGTTGCCAACTCCATGTTGGGAAATACCTCAAGACTTGGGGGTGGAGCCTGGGGAGGGTGGAGTCTGGGAAGGGGAGGGACTTCAGTGGGGTATAAGGCCATAGAGTCCAGCCTCCAAAGCAGCCATGTTCTCCAGGGAGAATGATATCTGTAGTCTGGAAAATCAGTTATAATTCTGGCAGAGGTCATTTCGGGGGGGATCGCAGTTCCCCCGGGTGAGGTACGGGGGGCGGGGCACATGACGAAGCCCCACCCCCTGCTTCCGGCTGCCCCGTTTCAGGCCCTCATTCAGCCAGGAGGAGGCAGGAGAAGAGGGAGGGTAAGTTGCTTCCTCCCTGCCTCTCCCCACCCCTGCCTGCCTGGGGCCAGGGAGGAACTTCGTGGGGCTTCCTTGCACTCCCGCCGGCCTTGCAGGTCCACCGCCGGGCCCCTCATGGGGCTCGGCAGTGGAGCTGCAAGACCGGCGGCGGCTGGGACCATTGTGGCTGGGGTGTGAGGCCTTATGACACACTTCTGGTGATGTCAGGGGGTATGGCATATGCTAATGAGTTATGCTAATGAGTTCCCCTAGCTCTTTTTCTACGAAATGACCCCTGAATTCTGGGAGATCTCCGGGCCCCACCTAGAAGTTGGGAGACCAAGTCTCCAGAATAGAGGTTAAATCTCTGAGTACAGAAAGGATGGATCTAGTTCTTAGTGAACGCATGCCTGTGAACACTGAGGCACCAGGAACTGTACATTTTCGCTGTTTCACATGATACAATCATCGCCAGCCTCTCACAGGACAATTTTTACTTATTTTTATTTTAAAAGCTTTTTCTGACACTGTCTTTCAACCATATGTGGCCTTCCCAGTAGCTCACAAAAATGTTACGATAAATTTGTAATACATCAGCACCACTGTGCTTGCATTATTTTCCCCACACCACAAAATAAATATCTTTAACCCGTAGAACGAGCACCCTCTTGGCTTTTAAGTCAGTGGAAGAGAAGCAGTGGCAAAGTAAATAAATATAGCCAACAGCAGATGGAGCGCAGCTAACAGCAATATTGTGATGCGGGGAGAAACGTGGGTGGGTACTGTTGGTGTGAGAATGGGGGTATTTCAACCCATGAGTCTGTTTTCATCTGTCCAGTGTTCAAGGTTAAGGGACTGAGTGTTTTTCTTCTGCTGGAAAGGCTTCCAAGACTGAAAAGCCTGAGGTTATCTAAATTAAAATCTCTTCCAGCAGGTTCCTCACTGTTTTTGAGAGGTTAGGGTTGCTTATTCCTGACTTTCTTTCCCCCCCGTAAATGGATGCAAAGGTCTGCAGTTGTTTCCCCTGACAAACTGTATGTGGCAAGCTAAAACATACATTGCAGTGGTGGGTTTGCAGATAATATTCTGTTCGATGTAAGAAGTCCTTCTGTTTTTGAAGGTCAACATTTAAGGTAAGTACCCATGATATGATGGTTGGATGCACAGTGATACAATTCAGGATCACTGGGGGTGGTTCTAGTGTAGCTCTCAGAAGTAATTTGCATAGGTTTGGAAACTGGTGGAAAGCTACGAAATGACTTCACATGAACACGTGCACACATGAAGCTGCCAAGAGTTCTGAAAGAACTCAAGTGTGAACTTGTGGATCTCCTGACAAAAATATGTAATCTTTCATTAAAATCTGCCTCCATTCCTGAGGACTAGAAGGTAGCTAATGTCACCCCCATCTCTAAAAAGGGTTCCAGAGGAGATCCGGGAAATTACAGGCCAGTCAGTCTGACGTCGATACCGGGTAAATTGGTGGAAACCATTATTAAGGAGAGAATTAGTAGGCACATTCCTTATGGCACCTGGTATTTTTGGCCACTGTGTGACAGAGTGTTGGACTGGATGGGCCATTGGCCTGATCCAACATTGGCTTCTCTTATGTTCTTACGTTCTTATGCCTCACACTGAATCAGACCACAAGACTACTCATACTGGCAGTGGCTCTCCAGGGTCCTGAGATGGGGTCCTTTACACCACCCACAACTGGATCCTTTCTGCCAGAGATTGAACCTGGAACCTTTTGTGTGCCAAGCAGATGCTCTACCTCTGATCCACAGCTTTTTCCTTTGGGATGACTTCCTCCAAGGTATACTGAAAAGGGATGCTTCCAAATTACTCCACAGTGGGAATGTTCTGATCTGAATTGGCCCGCTCATGAAACGGAATTTCATGCCCTTTTACAGAGTTTCTGTCAGTTTGTCCAAGATATGTTTTTTTTCCTTTGGGGGATACTTTGGTTCTACATTTAAATATATATTATCATTATGGAAGTACTAACTGTATGAGTATGAATTTCAACACGTATTGGATGTACATAAAAAGGTCTTGAAATGTGCATCCACGCAGATTCATAGAAACCTGCAGTAGGTCATTGGAGGGATACAAAATGAGGACATTTCTCTTTCCACGTGCATTTGCCACTTCAGGGATCCACTTCAAAATTGCTGGGATGGTTTCCCATCAGGGTTTTTTTTTTTTTAATATTCATGGAAACTAGAATATGATGCCTTATGCTCCTGGAAAAGAAAACTTTCAATCTTGGTTGGTCATAGAGATTTGATTCCAAAATGTCTGAATGAATAAGGACTATCTAACTATCTGTGTCTATGGTTGTTCTTTTATATTTTTTATTTATTGTTTGTATTTATATCCCGGAGCTGCGGTGGCTCAAGTGGTTAAGACGCTGAACTGCAGGCTGTGGAAGGTCAGTAGTTCGAGACCCAGGTGCCGCATGACGGAGTGAGCTCCCGTCTCTAGTTCCAGCTCCTGCCAACCTAGCAGTTCGAAAGCAAGAAATTGCAAGTAGATAAATAGGTACCACTTCAGTGGGAAGGTAACAACATTCCGTGCGCCTTGGTGTTTAGTCATGCCGGCCACATGACCACGGAATCGTCTTCGGACAGTGCTGGCTCTTTGGCTTTGAAACGGAGATGAGCACCGCAACCCTAGAGTCAGACTCGACTGGCTTTCAAGCAAGGGAACCTTTACCTTTATCTTTATTTATATCCCGCCCATCCTGTGAGCGGGCTCAGGGCGGATAGCATAATTATAATAAATACAATTTCTATTTAAAACACAATAAAACATTATAACTGTTAAAACAATGGGTACAGCTTGAAACAGCGTCAGTTGGCTATAAAGTTCTGGCCCAATGGGGCAGTGACTTAAAGGCCAGTTGTTGGTGGTTAGTAAATGGACGAGTGACAGCAACCTTAGGGAGGCCATATGTGGGTGCCCATTGCCTCAACTAACATTTCCTTTAGCAAACTGGCAGTGATGTATAGGATAAGTGCTCTGGAGCTTCAGGGAAAGATTTAAAAACTTTACACCACACAGTGAAATTAACATTCATAATGGTCAATACTTGTGGTTAGGGAGGGCCACAAACCGGCTCACAAACTAAAGTTCGTGATGAATTTTGGGCAGTTTGTGGTTCACAAACTCAAGTTTGTGGCAGGTCAACTGGCATGAACTTTTCACATTTTCGCAAACTTTCAAGCTGTTCATTGAGGCTATGCCAGTTTGTTAATTTCCAGACAAACTGTCTCAGCTCAATCTAAACGTTTACCGAACTTCAAAGCAACAGTGGGTGGAACTCGGAGCGAAAGTAAAGGAGCATCTGGGGGAGGTCCCCTGTGACTTTGATGTCTCTAGCTTGCACAAGACCAGTTCTGTACAGTCCTGAACCTGCACCTGTCATTTCCCCAGAAAGCACATTCCTGGGGGCACCTTCATTGGGGTGGTCAAACCTGATAAATCCAATCCTTGCCAAACTTGGAGGGTAGGTAGAGGAGAGTCAGCCAGAGATTCCCCATGAGTTTGGTATCTTTAGGATGCTGAGGAGGCATTCTACCAGCTCACAAACCGCACAAACTGAAACAGTTCATTCAGCAGCTAAAAGTTTGTGATGGCTCGTGGTTCGCTAACCAAGCATGCCCCAAACCACAAACTGAACCACATATTCCTTGTTTGTGCCCATCCCTAAGCTTAACCCTTGTGGATTCATAGCAGCTTTTTGGGTTGAATTTTCTTTTTTTCCCTTAACCCCCCCCCTTTTTTTCTTTTCTTCTCTTTTTTTTTCTTCCTCCCTCCTTTCTTTTTGTTTGTTTAAAATAGGGCTGCCAGCTCCAGGTTGGGAAATTCCTGGCGATTTGGGGAATGGACCCTGGGGAGGATAGGGTTTGGGGAAGACAGGGACCTCAGCAGGGTGTAATGTCATATGGTCCACCCTCCAAAGCAGCCATTTTCTCCAGAGGAGCTGACCTCTGTAGTCTGGAGGTAAGTTGTAATTCCAAGAGATTTCCAGGCCCCACCCGGAAGCTGGCAGGCCTGCTTCCCTGTCCTTTGAGCCACAGTTTCTTTGAGCCTAGCTCCTCCTGTACTCTTTAAATGAAAAGGCTTTCACTGTCGGCATCCTCTCGACGAAGCCTAATATTTCCCCCAAATCTTCTCGAAAGTTTTGCAAACAAATACATTGCCCTTCGCCGAACACAAAGGTATCTCAGAGAATATCTGCCATTTCCACAGTGCAGTAACTGCTTAGAGCAGAGGTGTTGAACTCGTCAGTTATGAGGGCTGGATCTGACATAAATGTCAGGCCACGTGTGCTATAAAATGTTATACCAGGTACTGGAGATATTTTACCACTGATGGTGACCCGCACCTCTCCTCAGCACCTAACGAACCACCCGTTGCTCGATATGCACAAGACGTTTTGCACAGTGCAGAGAGCTCTTGCCTGACAATCAAGGTGCAACAACTAGAGACGTCTGTGGCTTTTGAAAGACTAACACATTTCAGAAGCTTTGAATGAACTGGAGTCTGAAGTGCTGCATTCCGTTGCCGCACATGTGGCAGCCACAGACAGGAGGCCAAGTGGCATCAACCAGGGAAACCCCACAAGCCCTGCCTTGAAGAAACCGCTATGGCCCTCAGGCTTTGAGGAGGGGTGTTCCCTCTAAGCTGAGTTAGTGTGAGCCGGCTCACAGTTTTTTAGCCTCCGGCTCACACATTTTTGTCTTAGCTCAGGAAGGAGGGCTCCAGAGCAAACGAATTGATGCAGTCGCCAAATTGCTCGCTCACAACTTTAATGCCAGTAGCTCACAAAGTAGAATTTTTGCTCACAGGAATCCACAGCTCAGAGGGAACGTTGGACAGGACAGCGACAGAGGGTATGCAAAGGGTAGACAGGACCAGTGTTCCCTCTAAGCTGAGTTAGTGTGAGCCAGCTCACAGTTTTTTAGCCTCCGGCTCATACATTTTTGTCTTAGCTCAGGAAGGAGGGCTCCAGAGCAAACAAATTGATGCAGTCGCCAAATCGCTCGCTCACAACTTTAATGCCAGTCGCTCACAAAATAGAATTTTTACTCACAAGACCCCCATAGCTTAGAGGGAGAATTGGAGGGGAGGGGTTTGCGGCAGCCACACAAAAATCCCACACCTCCCTCTATCAAAGTCCCAAATTCAGCAAGGAGCTTGAACCACAGGGAGAACTGTGATGCTCCCCAGCACCACAAGAAATTTTTCAAGCGTTGCCGCTCTCCAAAGATGCCGGCTCCACCTTAATTGCCTTTTGCAGACTTTTATTCCCTGCTAACTCCATGGCATCATCCAGCCACCCAAAATATTACTCCCCATGTGCAAGCGCACCAATGTACATCCAGCGCCTGCCTCTGCTTTGTGCAAAACCAGCCTGCTTTTCTGAATGCCTGCTCCCATCCCTGAACTTCACCTCACCCCTGTTTCCATTCGAACTGTTCCATAAGGGAGCCCTTGCATGCAGGGAGCCCGGGGAGCATACATGTCTTTTGGCTTCGCCTTTTATTTCATCCTCCCTGAGCTCCTGAGGGATGGAGGCAAGAGAGGAGCTGTGCAGGTTTGGGTCGGTGGGTTAGCTGGCTCCAGCTCACCCAACTCGTGTGGGCCTCCTCTGCCCCCGACCCTCAGCGTTCTGCATGCATTCCACCCCTTATATAAGTGTGAAATATACTGGGTTCAAGATGCGTGTAGTGATTAGCTCATGGTTTATTAGTGATTTCAGCTCAACTCTAAGACAACTCTAGCGGGGCTGGAGCCCTGCTTATATGTGTGCAAAACACCCCACCCCACACGCACACAGTCCCTGTGATAGGCTATTTACATTACAACTCCTACTCAATAGCAGGGGTCATTTCATAGAAAAAGAGCTAGGGGAACTCATTAGCATAACTCATTAGCATATGCCACACCCCCTGACATCACCAGAAGTGTGTCATAAGGCCATCCCCCCTGACATCACCGGAAATGTGTCATAAGTCCACACCCCCCGCCCCCAACAGTCCCGGCCGCCACCTCCAGCCTTGCAGCTCCACTGCCGAGCCCCATTAGGGGCCCGGCGGTGGACCTGCAAGGCCGGCGGGAGTGCAAGGATGGCCCGCGAAGGGCCTCCCTGACCCCAGGCAGGCAGGGGTGGGGAGAGGCAGGGAGGAAGCAACTTACCCTCCCTCTTCTCCTGCCTCCTCCTGTCTGAATGAGGGCCGGAAGCCGGGCGACCAGAAGCAGGGGGCGGGGCTTCGTCATGTGCCCCGCCCCCAGTACCTCACCCGGGGGAACTGTGTTCCCCCGCATTCCCCCCCGAAATGACCTCTGCTCAATAGGTCCATTCCAGGATCCTGGCTATCTATTGTTCTGGTGCCCAAGCTTAGTCAGTTTCCAGGTACGGTTCAGGCTCAGTACATAACAAAGTGCCATGCTCTTCTCTCTCGCCCAGGTTCCTGCACACAGCACGCCCAGCCTACTCAGTTGCTCTGTTCACAAGCTTCCATAAGAGGGCATGTTTGGCAAACTGCCCAGTGGCTTTCCACAGGTGCTTGTGCCCTTGGCCGCCTTCCCCAAGCTGCCTGCAAGTGGGAAGCTGCTCAGCTGGGCTTGGGGGGTGGGGGCAAAGAGATTCTGTAGAAGAAGAGGAGGAGGAGGAGGAGATTGGTTTTATACCCTGCCCTTCACTACCCGAAGGTGTCTCAGAGTGGCTTACAATTCGTTTCCCTTCCCCTCCCCACAACAGACACCCTGTGAGGTAGGTGGGGCTGACAGAGCTGTCTTGAGAATTGCTCTTGAGAGAACAGCTCTGAAAGAACTTAGGACTGACCCAAGGTCACAGCAGCAGCTGCATGTGGAGGAATGGGGAATCAAACCCAGTTCTCCCAGATTAGAGTCCATGCTCTTAACCACTACACCAAACTGGTGGGCAGGGGTCATTTCCTGCAGGAGCGCACACGAGCGGAGCTCCAGCAGTAAGGAGCTCAGGGGGTGGGCACATGCAACAAGCCCCACCCCCTGCTCCCAGCAGCCCTCAGTCAGGCCATGAGGAGCAAGAAGCAGCCAGGTTAGTTGCAGAGCCTCCCCCCAGCCCACCTTCAGGTACAAGCTCTCCCTCCTCTGTGAGGGCAGATCTGCGCATTCCCCCCCCCATAGCTAGCAATCCAAAACAGTCCAGTGGCACCTTTAAGACCAGGTTTTATTCAGGTACAAGCTCTCCCTCCTCTGTGAGGACAGATCTGCATGTCCCCCCCAATAGCTAGCAATCCAAAACAGTCCAGTGGAGCCTGAGCGGTGGGTGTTGCCTTCTGACACACGTCCGGTGATGTCAGGCGGTGTGGCTTATGCAAATAAGTTATGCAAATAAGTTATGTTAATGAGCTCCTGCACCTCTTTTTCTATGAAATGACCCCTGCTGGTGGGTCATATGTTTGACATGTCTGGCTTAGAGTATGTGTTGCAAAGGCTCATGTAACGGTTGCTGTTCCTGAAACTGAAAACCAAGGTTCCAACTGGCTGGCCATGCTGTACTTCACGGGTTCCAATCTTTGTGATCCCTTTCCACCTTTCCTCCTGTAACATCTCCACCTTACGTGAAAGACGTTCAGTACATATAAAGAAAGCATTATAGCTTCTTATCCTGGATTTTTATTTTTTGGTGTTGCTGTTGCTATTGTCTCCAGGCCTTTTGCAACAAATCAAAGCCGGCGTGAAGGAACAACCCAGGGAAAACATTATGCGTAAACAAATGGCTTGTGCCTGTCCCATGCTAACAAACCCCCCCCCCAAAAAAAAACCCATTAAATTCTGTCTCTTCAGCAGATTAGTTTAATTTGTATTGCCTGGGAGTACAAAAGAAAATATCGTGCTATTAAAATTAATTTAATATGTCCTGAGGATCATAAACGAAAGTTAAAGACTGAACTAGTCGTAGACAACGAAGGATTTCCTCAAGGGAAAAATATTAAGTGTTTGCAATGGCCCACTGAAATGGTTACTTGGGTATTTACGTGTAGCTGGATTACTCGAAAGGGGGGAGGATGTAGCCACCCATTCTCAAAGCAGATGCATACTTTGGCATCATAAAGTGTTGATTATTTATTTTATAGTGGTACTGTCATTCTACATCAAAAAATCACCCGAACCCCTCAAGGGAACTGAGGAGTTTTTAAAATCACACACACACACAAACAAAAAGGATTCATGTGCTTAAAATTTAAGACCAGCCAGCAATTTTTGTCCTTTGATGAAATAGACAAATCGTGGCAGCCAGAACGCTGTAGTGGGGTTCACAGTTGGGGTGTGTTTCAGACACAGGTGTTCATGGGTCAACCAGAAATTAATAAGTTTTGCTCATGATAAATGTTTTGGCCCAGCCCTCCCTACTGCCAACACCGTTTTTCAAACTTAGGCCTCAGAGAGATGAATTAAAGATCATGTATCTAGTTTCATACACAATATGCAAACTACCTCAGTTTCCCTCAGAAAGGGGATGGAGATT
The DNA here is from genome assembly GCF_001447785.1 of Gekko japonicus. Classification (NCBI taxonomy): domain Eukaryota; kingdom Metazoa; phylum Chordata; class Lepidosauria; order Squamata; family Gekkonidae; genus Gekko; species Gekko japonicus. Next base: position 148,121 of record NW_015171525.1, on the reverse strand, counting down.
TAACCCTCCAATGTTCACTTGGTTTCACTATTCATAAACCAGACCCCCCCCCCAACTGTATTATACTGTCTGTACTATTTGCAGGGGTCATTCCTGCAGGAGTGCACAGGAGCGGAGCTCCGGCAGTAAAGAGCCCAGGGGGCGGGCACATGCTCCCCGCCCCCTGATTCCAGCAGCCCTCAGTCAGAGCAAGAAGCAGCCAGGTAAGTTGCAGAGCCCCCCCCCGGCCCAAAACAGTCCAGTGGCACCTTTAAGACCAAGTTTTATTCAGGTACAAGCTCTCCCTCCTCTGTGAGGACAGATCTGCACGTCCCCCCCCCAATAGCTAGCAATCCAAAACAGTCCAGTGGGGCCTGAGCGGTGTGTGTTGCCTTCAGACACACTTCCGGTAATGTCAGGGGGTGTGGCATATGTAAATAAGGTATGCTAATGAGTTATGCTAATGAGCTCCTGTACCTCTTTTTCTATTAAATGACCCCTGACTATTTGTATTAATCCTAGTAAATTTGAAACATATCTAGGGTTGCCAGACTGAACCCGACAACTGGCGGGAGGGTTGGGTGCAGAGATATTGGGGGGGGGTGCCACACTGGCAGCGTCTCTGTGTCAGTTCTGGGGGAAACCTCGAAGTGATGTAGAATAAACCAGAATCACTGGAAACCGTGTGGCAAAACCATAGCGTTTCCAGTGATTCCTAGAGCTACCCCTGTATCAGTTCAGGTTTCCCTCTGGAAGTTACGTTGCAACTCTGCCAATGTGGCTCCCCACACACACACACACTTCTGCCACCTTTTGGAGCAGTGGTGGGCAAAGATGGCGGCCAGCTGGAGACCTTCTGCCACAGTGGGAGGTCTGACAGCCCTAAACGTGACCTATGTCAGGTTTCTAGAAGGAGAGTGCTAATTCCTCACAGCATTTTAAATATCCCATATACAACTGGGATATTAAAAAGTTCCTACTCTGTCACTAGTACTTCTCTATCTGAGTTCTTACTAGGGAGAGAGGACTCAAAGGAACACCTAAGTCTTTGGGAACTGCCATCACTATGTGCCTGTGGATTTCGTGAAGTCTAGGAACCATGGGAAGGAGGGATGCCAACCTCCAGGTGGGCCCTGGAGACAACGTGCAGAGCAGAGATCCCTGAATCCAATCGTACCACTACTTAGGGTGATAGTCCTGGTGGTATTCTCAAAGTGGCTCAATTTGATCGAGTAATTTATGCGGCGAGATAGACTGGAGGTGGTAAAACCAGGGCACAGGGTCACTCCTTGGTCTTTAAGGCGGCTCCTAACTGAGAGCCTGGTGAAAGAAATCTGTCTTACAGGCCCTGTGGAACTGTAGCTAGAATTACAGGTCGTCTCTGGACTACAGAGAGCAGCTCCCCTGGAGAAAATGGATGCTTTGGGGGTTGGACTCTGTGGCATTACACCCCACTGAGGTTCCTGTTCTTCCCAGGCTCCATGCCCAGATTTCCAGGAGTTTCCCAACCTGGATCTGGCAACACTAAACCCCCCCCATCCCCCTACCGGTGGCCGGTGGGACCTGGCAATCCTAGGCAAACACAGTCCCTAGAGTTTGTTTGTTTGTTTATTTATTAGTTCGGTTTATAGCCCGCCCTTCCCATCAAGGCGGGCTCAGGGCAGCTTTCAGCATTCTGTTCTCAGAATGTATGGGAGGGGGGGTCTCTTTGCCAACCCCGGCCTCTAGAAAACACAGAGTGAATGTCCTTCATAGGAGGGGAATTCTTTAGGCCTCATCATGCTCGCAATAGCATCACCACAAGTTCAGTAGGGCCTGGGGGGTTTCCTGATTTGCAATGGGTCCTATTTAAAATAGGATTAATTTCAAATGCCCAGACTGAGCGGGGGGTCTTCTCCAAGTTAATCCAATGTAATAAGACTAATTCTGGATTTATGTAATGGTGGAGAGGAGAGCACGACTATATATTTTACTTTATTTACCGTTAGCATAAATCCTATTAAGTATGAAATGCAACCTATGTGAAATTTATAGAACGCACAGTGCTAATTCCTCACCGCCTTCTAAGTAGCCCACGTAAAACTGGAATGTAAACCCCACTCTGTTACGTCCTCTTTCCAAGTGCCAGTAATATGCCGTGAATATTAAGCTATTTTCAAATCCTAGCTGCAGCAATCTGATTATTGAAGTGAAAAATTAGCACTTTAAGGGACTTCTGGGTTCACAATGAGATGTTTCTTATAACAATCTTCCCACCGTTAAATTGGATTCACTTTCAAGTTGGTCTTCCTCCAGACAAAATTACCATATGTAATTAGCTTACAGTGAGGCTTCCAGTAGTCAAATTGGACTCTCACTTCACACCCATTCTGTGTCCTGGTGCAAGGGGTCAGAGAGCCTTAACACCGCCTTGCACGCAGATTCCTGTAATGATAACCAATATTACTTTGATTTTGAAAAGTTAAGGGGGGGAGGGATGCAGCTATACCTAATCTCTACGATGCACATGGCAACCAAATCCTAAAGAATGTTGTTTTCAGAAGAAGATGCTTTATGGTGTATTCCGGTGAAAAGCATTATCCTAATAGCATGTGCCGAAAAATGCCAGTGAAAAATAACAGGATTCTTAAGGCTCATCATTCCAAGATGGAAATAGGGACATGTTTGTACCACCCTGATATGTATTCAAAGAAGTGTTGCAGTCTAAACAGCCCAACCCTCCACTACTTAATAGTAAACATTACTGATATCTCTTCCCTGCTAGATGTAGTCTGTGTTCATTTCCTCTACATTTCCTTTATTCTCCATGGATTAAAGCAGGGGTGTCGAACCCATTTCTTATGAGTGCCGGATCTGAAATAAATGAGACCTTGTTGGGCCGGGCCATGGGTGTCATGAAATGTAGTGCCAGGTAGCAGAGATGTAAACTTTATAAAGGACACAAACACAAAGGGTTTTTTTTAACTTAAAATAAAAACATGCTTGCAATATTTTGTTTATTTAATAGTGTCTGATAACTGACACCCCTTGCTCTGAATTATTGCATCAAAATGTCTGTGCTGTTGCAAGCTTGAGTATGCTGTTCAGGTGTGTATCTGTAAGCTGCAAACCTACGATGACACAGCAGCAGCAGAACTCGAAGAAGAAGCAAAGACAGCCAGTTCCACTGCGGGCCTGATAGAAACCCTCCGGGGGCCTGATCTGGCCCCCGGGCTGCATGTTTGACACCCCTGGATTTAAAGTGAAGAAGTTGATGGTTCTTCAAGTTATAGAACTTGAAGAATCAAACGCCCTCTTCACTCTTCAATCAATGGAGAATAAAGGAAATGTGGGGGGTGGGGGTGTTTTTTTTGCCTTCAAGTCACAACTGATTCACACCGACCCTGTGGGGTTTTCAAGGCAAAAGGTGTTCAGAGGTAGGTTTGCCATGGCCTGCTTCTGAGTCGAAGCCTTGGTATACCTTGGTGGTCTGGTCTCCCTTCCAAATACTGACCAAGGCCAACCCTTCTTCCGAGATCTGATGAGATCGGACTAGCCTGGGCCATCCAGGTCAGGGCAGAGGGAAATGTAGAGGAACGCACACACACACACACACACACACACACTGACTTGGCTGGGCCAGACTATCTCAATCTCGTTAGTATTTCACCGATTTCACCACCTTTCCTAACCGCCCCAAGTAGTGTATGCACAGGCAGATTAAAATTTTCAAGGCAAAAGGTGTTCAGAGGTAGGTTTGCCATGGCCTGCTTCTGAGTCGAAGCCTTGGTATACCTTGGTGGTCTGGTCTCCCTTCCAAATACTGACCAAGGCCAACCCTTCTTCTGAGATCTGATGAGATCGGACTAGCCTGAGCCATCCAGGTCAGGGCAGAGGGAAATGTAGAGGAACACACACACACACACACACACACACACCCTGACTTGGATTGCCCAGGCTACCTCAATCTCGTTAGTATTTCACCAATTTCACCACCTTTCCTAACCGCCCCCCCAAGTAGTGTATGCACAGGCAGATTAAAAGTAGTCAACAATACCATCAGCCAGAAAAATCAACCCCCAACTGGAACCTAAGCCTCCCATTTACCCTCCCAGAGTGAGGAATTACCACCCCCTGACCCAAGTTCCTGCTCCCTAGGAACTGAGAGAAAAATGGATTCTACAGAGTGATGATTCTTGGGTTGAGTAGAGCTGCCTGACGCTGCCGTGTGAAAACTCCACTGGGGAGGAAGGACAGCCGGCCAGTCTGCCGGCAGTCTGAAACCAAGCGGAGTGTAACACACCATTATTCTCTTTCCTGCATCTTACCCAGTTTCCGAGGTGGTTAACTGGCGTGCTGTCAAACGCATCGTCACTCTTGACATGGCTTTTTCTCTTTTGTTGTGGTATGATTTCTCTTGGTCTTTTTTCTTTGGCAATTTTTTAATTAAAATATCAAAACGTTGTTAAGAGGAGGCATGTCTGATGCCTCTTAATGTGACACCAGGCTCCGATTTTTGTCTAAAAGACAGACAAGAGAGAGGGACCCTGATAGGAACCACCTAGGCTTGCGGAAGATGTGCCCAGGGCATGACTTACCGCCGGCCATCTGATCAGTGACTGGAGGGCCGGGCCTGGCAGTGGGGAACCTAAAACTGGGCCTTCTCCAGGGGAAATCTCTCTAGATTCCTTGTCGCATCCAGTCTACAATTCGCATCAGATTAAACTGTTGCTAATTGGCTCAGACAAACAAATAACTGCAAAAGAACCTCCTCAGGAAACAATCCATATACAAAAGAACCTCCTCAAGAAAGCTCCTCCATTAGCATGTTCACAGCCTGGGGAACTCCTACAAGATAACGACTCAGCCCTACCCCACCTTCCTGAGTAGATATAAATTACCTGCCTACCATTTTTCTTCTTACCTTGACGCAGAGAGTACTCCATCTTTCTGTGTTATACCTCTGAGGATGCCAGTAACAGCTACTGACGAAACGTCAGGTCCTACAATGCCAAGACCACGGCCACACAACCCGGAAAATCTACAACAGCTACCAAACAAACCAGTACCTCGTAGGTGCCCCGGTCACACGGAGCATTTACCGCGCTAAAGATATGGATGATAGGTGGATTTTCCGGGCGCGATCATACCGCAACATCTGGGAAGCGTAGTGCTCCCGTGGCTATCCCGTGGCGTCCCGCCGAAGATGTGGACTAAAAAACTAGTACCTACGAGGTACTGGTTTCCGGACACCGCGGGGCAAGGGCGGGCGTCTGATCGCGTTACCGGTGGACTCCCGTGGCATCTGGCGCCCGCCAATGTTCCTTCGCAAATAAGGGTTCCCCCCCAAGTCTCTACAGGATGCGCAAAAGTGCTCAACGGCGCATGCGCACAAACTGCAGTAAAACGAACACCCGTTTGCCATGGGAGCGGCACCTAGCAATTGCTGCTGTGATCACGCCTTACCGCTTCTTTGCCACGTTGCTGGATAGCTGTGTGATCGGCACCTCACCCCCCTGACCACGGGACCTTGACGGGACGTGTGATTGGGCGGCCGCACATTATTGTGCTCCAGGGCAAACAGCCATGCTTCCCCCCCCCCGCTTTTTCCGGCCCGTGTGACCGGGACCAAGTACGAGTTTTTTAGTCCGCATCTTCGGCGGGATGCCACGGGATAGTCACGGGAGCACTACGTTTCCCAGATGTTGCGGTATGATCGCGCCCAGAAAACCCCCCTACCATCCGTATCTTTAGTGCGGCAAATGCTCCGTGTGACTGGGGCCAACGTTGTTTTGTTTGCAGTTGCAGATCCAAGAACTGCAAATATTTTGTCAATAAAAAATTGGTCCCCTTCGGGGGGGATCATTTGCAAGGTGAGCATCAATTTTTGATGGAACCTGTCCAAGCTCTAGTCTCCCCACCCCCGCTACCGCCGCTTGTGTTATAGCTGTTGTATGCTTCCTATTGACATCAGCTGAAACATGCTACTTGCCTTGGAAGGTTTTGAATGATTGCTTATTTGTACATCTTGCTACCAGGTATTCTAGCAGCAATCACAGTGCAATCCCGTTCGGAGTTCCTCTGGTCTAAGCCAGTTCATTTCAACTGGAGCAGACTACACAGGTATTGCACTTTAAAAGCACCACAGCGCATAGTTAGTTAACCCAGAGACCTAAGAACGGCATTGCATTCCATCAGTAGAAATTGTTGCCTTCACCACTCTTATTATAACTCCCTGCATACCTGCTGAGAAATTTTTACTGTTAGTATTTCACTGATTTCACCACCTTTCCTAGCCGCCCCAAATAGTGTATGCACAGGCAGATTAAAAGTAGTCAACAATACCATCCGCCAGAAAAATCAACCCCCAACTGGAACCTAGGCCTCCCATTTACCCTCCCAGAGTGAGGAATTACCACCCCCTGACCCAATTTCCTGCTCCCGAGGAACTGAGAGAGAGAAAAATGGATTCTACAGAGTCATGATCTAGGAGTTTTCTCCAGTCTCTGTGGTGAAGACCATAAAGACCAGGAGAGGCAATCTGGAGCATTGCACCCTCTCCAAATTCTGCCCTTCTCGGGCACCACTACCAATTTGTAGAATAAGTGCTGGGAACACTATTGGAACCTCAACTTTCTAAAGAACTTAAAAGTGCAGCTAGACCCAGGAAGCAGGTTTATCCATATGCAATAATCGAATCAATGGCTACTCTGAACAAAAATGTCTTCCCCACTCTCATAATGTAGGAAAAAGCTGGGGGGAAGCTGTTTTTCTTTCTCCCACATGCCATACTTGACAAAGAGAAAAGACAGTAAAAATGCCTGCTGGCTTGATCTTACTTTAAAGAGAGGCCTATTTTTTAACGCCAGTTCTTCAGCAAGTTTGTTTTATGCATACTTTGTAAGCCACTTTGAGCAATATTTGGAAACGAGAGACATACACACAAATATTGTTAAATCCTGTATTTTAGTCTTCTGCTCCTCCACCCTCCCTTTTGTAGTTGGATCGCACCCTTCTTCCTTGCTTAGACACCTGGAGAAGCATGAACTTCATAAATAACAAGCAGGGGACTTGCAAGGGTGTGTGTGTTTCCTCCTTCATTCCTGAAAGTCCTCATTCCCTCTCCCCTTTTTCTGCTTCCTCCTCTTCCACCGACTGACCAGAAAACCTATCTTTGGCCCCGGTCACACAGGCCGGATATCGCAGAGGGGAGGCGTGGCTAATTGCCCCAGCGCAGTTTGATGTGCAATTACGCGATCAGATGCGCCTGTGGCACACCACAGGTCCTTCCCTCGGTGCCGGTGGGTAAACGAGGGACTGGAGGGGAATGCTGTGCTCTGGCACGATCACACCACGGGTGTCTGGAGGCAGCCTGTGGCAAACATTTACTAGTACCTTGGACGTACAAGTTTTTTAAGGCGCATTGTCGGCGGTACGCCACCAGTGCGCTCCACTTCCCAGATGTTGGGGTGTAATCGCGCCCGGATAATCCGCCCACCATCCGTGTCTCTCCCACAACAACTTTGCTGTGTGACCGGGGCCTTTATCTGCCCCCCATCTTCAGCTTCCCTTCCTTCCCTCCTCCTGGCAGCCTCTCCTCAGGAAAACTCTGGGCAAGTTGCACCGTGCAAGCTGATTGTGGAATCCACAAGGACCTGTGGGAGGCACATCACTACCTCCTGTGTCTCCTCCCCACACTACTTCTTCTTTCATGCAAGCTGAGCCTGGCCCAGTTGCATGTGTGGAATCCACAAAGACCTGTGGGGGGCACATTACTACCTCCAGTGTCTCCTCCCCACACTACTTCTTCTTTTACTTCTTGTGGCAGACCCTATATCCTCTGCCCCCTGCTTCTCTCTCTCCTTCCCACCCACCCACCAACCTACCTTTTATCTGACACCCCCATCTTTAATTATATCTATCATTAGCCCAAGGTCCCCCTATTGAGCATCCGTGGCCGAGTGATGATTCAAACCTGGGTCTCCCAGATCCTATCCTGGAGCTCTGTCCACTAGACCACACTGGCTTCCATGAGGTGCTGTGAAGCTGTAGCAAGCAGTTGGGACTGGATGAGTCATACAAATTGTGTGACAGCAAGTTGCCTGATGGCTGCTGCTGAGCCTGGCCCCAAAGAGTCCTCCTTCTAAGGCCAAAACAGCTCTCTCCTCTCCCCTGAACTTCTACCAACAGAAATCAAGGCCTGCATACTTTTACGTTTATGCAGCAGCAGCCACTGCAGCATCTGATTTTGAAAGCAACAAGGGCTTTTTATCACTTTAGGGGAGTTTAACACCCCCTTTTTAGATTCAGCTTTTTTGTGCAATCCTTTGGCTTTTCTCAAATATTTAGAAACATCTGTTTTGTCTGTCCATAATTCCAGTCTCCAGATTAATGTATCCACAGGCAGGGCCATGTTGAGGATTAGATATACTGACAAATCGGCAACGCTCAAGGACTTGTGGGCATTCCATTTCTCTCTCCCCACAATTAACTTTTTCCCTTTCCAGAAGGTTGCCATGGTCTCTCCCCCTTTCTTGCTTCTTTTTCTCATCCACCAGCCAACCTACCTTTATCTGATCCTTTCTTCAGCTTTGTTCTTCCCTCCCCCTGGCAACCTGTCCCTGGGAAAACTATGGCCCAGTTGCACAGTACAAACTGTATAGAAAAATTGCTTTCTGCTTTCTATATCCACATGCCTTCTCCTATGATTACATTATGATAACATGCTGTGTCTTATTTCCTGTTGCAAGCCAAATGGTGAGGCCACATGGCCTCAATAGCCATGTCATAAATCCACATTCTTTCACACCTTCATGCCAAAAGTCAGACCTCATGGCTCCACTTCCTGGACCTCATGCGACAAGTCACGTACACAATGAAGTAGCTGGAGTTTGGGGTCACATGACTGCAGGCAGGGTCTCCAAATTCCTAGCCAATCTATACACACACCTTATGTGCAGCTATGGCAACCTGAAATTGGCCACACACCCCTGCTGCTCGTGATTGGCCAAATGGCCACGGCTAATCATGATTCGATTGGGGTATAATTGTTTGATCCCTATGGGAGTGAGTCTCTTCTTGTTCTCGAGTCTCTTGTTCTCTCAGCTCTGAGGCTCTTGCTGCCTGTTTTATTGCACCTGAAATGCTGTCTCTTGGAAAACAAAGACCTGCTTGGTGACTTGGAGCACATGGGTGTGCAAAGATGGGATTTCCCTTCAAAATCCCTTGGACTATTCTGGACTGTTGGATGTTCCTGAATTGGTAACTATGTATCTTTAATGTGTAGTTAAGGCAAAGAGCTATAGGTTTTTCTTGTTTTCAGTAATCTCTTATAGTCTGTTGCTATGCTTTGTACTGAATAAAGATCCTTCTTATTGCTAATTTGTCTCCGATGTTGTAACTTGAATTCCAAGTCTAAATCTTGTGCCTAACGCTCTCCACATAAGCTACCTTGGTAAGAGTAAAAGTGTGCATCTCTGGATTGAGTTGCTAATGTGTTCTGTCCCAGATGCCAACTAAGGGTTTGGAATCTCTTCCCTTAGGAAAAGCAGGGACTAGTGAAAAGAGGTTCTGGTGGCAATTGTTATGAAAACCAGAGAAGGTATAGACCATCTTGTGGTTTGTTGTTTAATGTACTGAAAAGTACAGGATTCCCTCTCATCCCTGGACTGGCCTGGGGGGGTTTAATCCTGTACACCAACTGCCAGGCTATGCCCATCTGCATGGTAAGGAACCTCCAAGAGCTTACAGGGGCACCTCATTTCCTCCTATATCTCCTTCCCCACAATATTTCTTTTTCCCTCCTCCTGGCATTCCCCATATCCTCACTTTTCCCTGGTTATTTATCTGCTTCCCACCTTCCCGCCAACCAACCTACCTTTATCTGCCCATTTCAAGGTTTGTTTATTATTTACTTCATCTATACCTCACCTTTCTCCACAATGGGAACTCAGAGTAGTTTCCACTATTCTCCTGTCCTCCATGTTATCGTCACAACGATTTTGTGAGGTAGGTCAGGCTGAGAGAGAGTGCCTGGCTCAAGGTCACCCAGTGAGCTTCCGTTGCAGTAGTGAGTCAAGCCTGGGCATCCCAGATCCTGAACCAAAACTCTAACCGCTGCATCACACTGGCTTTCATGCAGAGGTTGATGTTGAACAGTAGTGAGCAGCTGGGCCTGGGTGAGTCGTACAAGTCATTTGGTTGCTTTGCAAGGACCTCTGAGGGCATTCGTTTCTGAAAGCTTGCAGGTACTGCTTCTATTATTGGGGGGGTTACCCCTCCTTTTTAAGATTTCAGATTTTTAAAATTATTATTATTATTTAGGGGGGCAGACCTGGAGTGCTTTATTAGGTTCGCAGAAAGATCTGTCTTGTCTCTTCACAGCTCCAGTTTCTGGACTTTAAGTATTCACAGATTTGTCCACATTGAGAAATAGATATATTGATGAGCGAGGAGGTTACAAGGCGGTAGAACTGACCACAAAAAGCATTGTATGAGATGCATTTTAAAAAAAAACCAAGCAATTGTTGGCATTCATAATAGAATCTAGTTGCCAGGGAGACTGAGAATGAACTCTGTCCTCCAAACAGACAGGAAAATCAGAAGAACTAAAATGGTTTTAAGTTTCAGAAGAAATATTCTTGGGTTAATATAAGAGATTCTTTTTTCCTGCTGGGAGAAAAGACAGGCGAAGGACCAAACAGTCAAACAAAGCCTGAAAGAATTTATTCTCTCCAACCCCTTTTAGATCCAAGTTATTGCTTTGTTTGAATTGCCTTGAGATAGTTTACTTTCCTTTCTTATCTGTTGTTGTATAAAAGGTAAAGGTAAAGATTCCCTTGCTCGAAAGCCAGTCGGAGCCGACTCTAGGGTTGCGGTGCTCATCTCCGTTTCAAAGTCGAAGAGCCAGCGCTGACCGAAGACATTTCCATGGTCATGTGGCTGGCATGACTAAACACCAAGGTGCACAGAACCCTGTTATCTTCCCACCGAAGTGGTACCTATTTATCTACTTGCAATTTCTTGCTTTCGAACTGCTAGGTTGGCAGGAGCTGGAACTAGAGACGGGAGCTCACCCCATCTTGCGGCACCCGGGTCTCGAACTGCTGAACTACTGACCTTCCACAGCCTGCAGTTCAGCGTCTTAACCACTTGAGCCACCGCAGCTCCGATGTTGTATAACCGGATGCTTAAAGCTGATAGAACCAATATGGGTAGACTTTCAAAATCTCCAGCAGCCTCTGTCCCTCATGCTTATGTCCTGTACATCCAGTGATGGACCAGGCAGGAACAGAGGGGGTGGGGATTCCAGCTCTCACTGATCCCAACTGCAGCAAATAATGCAAGCTCATCTGTGTTGCTAATGCCAATTATCGAATGATTTGCTCGCTCCAAATTTCCCCGAAACTAAACATCTAGAGACAATTTATGCCTCTTTAAGATCCCATCTAAGATCCTACTTTGTGTTCTTAATATCTCCATCTCCAGATCTACGGTAACACTCCTTTCTGTAGGTTGGCTGGATACAATAAAGAAAATGTAATATAGCCGTGCGTCAACTTCTCGCACATGAGATTAAGCTCTCGTCTCTTCTGAGCAGCTACTATGGAGAAGCTTGGCAGACAAAAAAGTCTTTTGCAATCCATCATGCAATTATGCCCTGACTAGAAAGTTGTCAGGATTTGAATTTTGTTCAAGGCAAATCTAAAGTTAACATAGACTAGGAGTCTGAAATGATGTATAGAGTGATTTACTGGCAGGGATCAAGGTTATCTTTGTCACTTCTTTCCCCTTTTTCATTCTAATTCTTAACACGATCATTAAGATCCAATCTTTTTTGGAAATTAGACTAGGAGTCTGAAATGATGTGATTTACTGTCAGGGATCAAGGTCATCTTTGTCACTTCTTTCCCCTTCATTTTTCATTCTAATTCTTAACACTATCATTAAGATCCAATCTTTTTTGGAAATATTTTACCAATTTCTTGGAATCATATTCCCCTCTCTACTGGATTTTGTACTGGATACTTTTCACATAAATTTGCAGCAGAGAATCCACATCCCACTATAGTATTTCAAAAGCTCTAGTTATTTAGAGTCACAGTTTATTTCACACTAGGCAGATATTCTTCTGTGTTTACATGGTGATGCTGGCCCCTGCATGAAGTTCAAGGTCCTGTCTGTACTCTAATCTCACATTCTAGACCTTGCAAAAATGGAGAGTGCGATCGTGAATTCACAACCTATGTATGGAGATGCCTGTGGAAGCAGGTCTTCAAAAGTGTATAATCAACAGACCTGATTGGCTTCATTCCCTCCACATATTCATGAAACAACAACACAGGACTGTTTGTTCCCAACATCAACCTATATCTATGAATCTTCCTTTTCCCCAAATGTTTTGATAGAGTGAATGAGCCATTCGACCATTTAAGCCGATGAACATTTTGGTAGTATTTAAATTATCTAGGGATGTGACATCAGAAATCATGATTACCATATCTAACATCCTTCGTAGGGATTTTTCATATTCTCATGTTCCTCATTTCGAAGTTCCTGTTTCTTGGGGGGGGGGGTTCCTGTTCTGCACATGTTTAGCTCCCTCTAGCGGTTGATTTAATATTACATCTATGTATGTCCAGCATATTTCCCTGTAGATTTAAACTGCAGGTTTTTACGCTGCATGTAAACTGATGTAATATCAAACTGACCACAAGAGGAAGCAAAACACATTCTCCATCGCTGGTACCTAACACCTGCACGGCTAAATAAAATAGATCCAAAAATAAATAAACTCTGCTGGAAAAAATGTGGGAAGACTGGAAATTTTATACACTGTTGATGGTCCTGTCCCTCATCTCAACAGTTCTGGACACAAATTGTATAACAAATTCATAAAATAACGGGAATTAACTTACCTTTTCTACCTGAAATGGTCCTGTTGGATGTCATCCCAGATACCTGCAAAAGAAAAGTCACTAGAGCATTAATAGCGACATCGTTAGCAATTGCACGAATAACATTAGCCCAATATTGGAAAAACAAAAATCAACCTACTCTCCAATGTTGGCAAAACAAAATCTGGGAACACTTTATATATGGTAAAATTGTCTCTCACCAAAAAGATTTTCAAGCAACTTGGTTCCCAGCAGTAAACTATCTCACAGAAGAAGAAGTGATTCCAAACAACTCTTATTACAAAGATCTGTTATATTTTTAAAAGGCTCTTAAGGGTTGAGAATGTTGATTATTGCATGGTGTTAATATGTGTTATGAATGTACTGTTGTATTTATTGTTCAAAATAATAAAAAACACTTATTTGAAAAAGGAAAAAGAAAAAAGAAACAGGAATTTACAAATGAGGAAAATGAGAATGTGGGAAAGTCCATAGTTTGTTCTTCTTCATATGTTCCCACTTAACATAGACATGAATGTTCATGTGCTATTGAGGGGCATTCTGGATCTCATTCAACTTTTCTTTTTCAGTCTTTCTTTCTGAGTAGCCTTTTGATAGCTACAGTACACCTACAAAGGCTGCCTATACTTTGAACCAGAGTGACATTTATATATTTGCCATGTGCTTAATATGTGTTGACTCTTATTATGGTCCCCACACTCTGAAAAAATATGTTAATTGTTAGCAGAACAGTAGTAAAATTAAACACCAGTAGACCTTGATGCTACCGCTTGGAGCCAATAATTTAAAGCCAAAATTATGTTCCAATACCCTTGGATCTTTTGTTGTTTTATAGTAAATGTGGATTATTTATCCAGCATTGTTTTAAAGAGCAGATGTGTATTTGCATAAAGCTAAGATTTAGTTAAGGCAATGAAAAGGGAAATATGCCTTTGTTTTTTCAATGGAGCTAATATATGGATGGAAGATTAGATAAAGCAATACAAAAACAATCTTATGATTTATACCTCTGTTCCAGCCTGTTCTTTGTACTTGAAGAGGTATGTATCATGATTCCATAACTCTATAGATTTGCAGCGGAGTGCAGGGAAATGAAGTCTCTTTGGTAGTACTCCTGGAAAGTACAGCCACCAAATTGCAAATGCGCAGGGTATGTCTCCATATATTAGGCACATGTCCACTTTGGAGTGGGGTTGCACTGTACCAGAAGAATCAAATCCACAGTTTGGAGGGTGCTTCTGGATCCAGCATTCTTTGAGTGTTCTAAGGGTGCTTATCCTCTTACACTGCAGTGCTAAACAGAATAGGACTCTTCTGAACCCATAGGATTGCACTGGTAGTATGTTGCCATTCCTACTTATTTGTTACATTTCTAACCTTCTTTTCAGCCAAACGTGGATTCTAAAGCATCTTGCTTCTCAAAGAGAAAGCAGATCCAACTGCTGTTGCACTTGGGGGGAAATTATCTCAGTGACATCTGCTAGAATGTGGTGTGCCTCAAGGGTCAATTCTCTCCCCAGTGCTGTTTAATATCTACATGCCTCCCCACCACCACCCAGATTATGAGCTGGGTTGTCACCAGTGTTCCCTCTAAGCTGAGTTAGTGTGAGCTAGCTCACAGTTCTTTAGCCTCCAGCTCGCACATTTTTGTCTTAGCTCAGGAAGGATGATGCCAGAGCAAACTAATTTATGCAGTAGCCAAATCGCTCGCTCACAACTTTAATGCCAGTGGCTCACAAAGCAGAATAATTGCTCACAAGACTCCACAGCTTAGAGGGACCATGGGTTGTCACCAATATGCGGATGACACCCAGTTCTATCTACTGATGGATGGCCACCTGGACCCTGCCCCAGAAAATCCGGACAGGGCATCATAAGCAGCAGCTGGATGGTTTCAACAGAGGAGACTGAAGCTGAATCTATCAAAGATGGAGGTCCTGTACCTGGGTCGCAGGGGACTGGGGATCAGGCTCCCAACCTTTGATGGTGCTGATGTCAAAGGTGAAGAGCCTGGGAGTGTTCCTGGATGCCTCACTAACTATGGAGGCCACTGTGCCTTTTTCCATCTGAGACAGATCAGGCAGTTGGCTCCATATCTCACCCCCACCCCAAAATATGGCTACAGCGACCCGTGCAATGGTCACTTCCAGACTGGCTCCCCAGGATATGGCTACAGCGACCCATGCAATGGTCACTTCCAGACTGGACTATTGTAACTCTCGCTACATGGGGCTTCCCTTGATTCTGGTCCGGAAGCTGCAGCTGGTACATCTGTGCAGGCGTGGGTCCACCCGGTGCTGCACGAACTGCACTGGCTGCCTATTGAGTACCAGATCCATTTCAAGGTATTGGTGCTCACCTTTAAAGCCCTATATGGCCAGGGGCCTGCATATCTGCAAGACTGCCTCTCCCTCCATGAGCCCCGAAGGGCTTTACGATCTACCAGTCAACATCTTCTGGTGGTCCCCTGCCCCAGGGATGTCTGTCTCCCCTCGACTAGGCAAAAACCTCCAAAGGAAGTTTAGAAAACCTATTGAGGGTCAAAAGTTAAAAACATAAGTAAGTATAGACAAAAGAGTGTTTATTTCAAAGACATATAAAAGCCTTGTAGTGGTCCAAATAAAGCCTCATAAAACGTGCACAGTGACAAATGCACAAAAAAGAACAGTGTATGACATGACGTGTTTTGGCTCACAAGCGCCTTCTTCAGAGGTCAAATAGTACAAAGTACAAAATGCGCCAAGCAACAAAGTCCCTGTAACACATGTAAGGCAATAAGCAATTAATAATATAGGACCAAACATGGAATGTTCCAGTATGGAATTGAATGACACACCAAAAGATTTCTATTTGGGGCCACAAATATATCTGGCCTTGTGCCAGAAGTAGTTGCGTATACTGGAAATAATACCGGTACCAATATGTACCTTCCAGTTTAGGTCCTAAGAGTGCAAGTAAAATTACCTTATCAGGGACAATGTGACAGGTCAATATCATGTGGTGGTTTGAAGGAAGCCTTCCAGCCGCTCAGCATTTTTGAAGAGGGAATGGGGGGTGTAGTGTCCTTCCTAGAGAGCCAGTTTGGTGTAGTGGTTAAGTGTGTGGACTCTAATCTGGGAGAACCGGGTTTGATTCCCCACTCCTCCACTTGCACCTGGCTGGATGACCTTGGGCAAGCCATAGTTCTGATAAGAGCTGTTCTCGAAAAAGAGCAGTTTGTGTCAGAGCTCTCTCAGCCCCACCTACCTCACAGGGTGTCTGTTGTGGGGAGGGGAAGGGGAAGGAGTTTGTAAGCCACTCTGAGACACCTTTGGGTAGTGAAGGGCGGTGTATAAATTCAATCCCTTCTCTTCTCTTCACTTCTTCCTGGAGGATGTCTGGAGTTGGTGCAGCCTCCTGCAGCCTCAGTGGTCAGCCTGCATGATTCTGCACCCACCTCCAGTAAGGACAACAAATCCTCTTCCCTTTCCATCCATGTTCAGTAGTGGAACCTTGAATCCCTGTCTGCAACTGCTGAGCCGCTGGTCTTCATTTAGTTCCAAATGCAGTTTGTGAAACAGTCCCACCATACCTCTGGTATCCTATCAGCTTCTCTGCGTGTAGATTGCTTTCAAAGCCCAGTTCAAAATTCTGGTGTGACCTTTAAAGCTATTGTGGACTTAGGACCCATGTACCTGCGGTGGCTCAAGTGGTTAAGACCCCCGGAACCAACGTTGAGGCCCACGCAGCTCCCATCCGCCAAGCGCACCAAGCCTTCTCCCCCACTCCCGGCACCAATGGCAAGGCCCGCATGGCTCCCAGCCACTGGGCATGCCAAGCCTTCTCCCTCCCCCACCAGGCTCTCCCCCTCCCCCCAGCAGTGACAGCGGCCTGCCAAGCCTTCTCCGCCCCCGGCGGCGGCGAGGGTGAGACAGTTGCCAGGGCATTCTCTGCGCATGCGCAGGGAATGCTCCTCTACTTTTGGGGGGATTTAAGTATCCCCCGTATACTTTTTTCAATTTTTTTAGATTTTTCTGCATTCCTGGGAACTGTTCCAAATGTGCTGGAAAATCTCTCTGCCCCCCAAGTGCCCCCAATGTGCAGGTTTAGATATCTGCACGGAGGGGGCAACTCGGCTATTAGATATATAGATGCAGTTTGTGAAACAGTCCCACCCTACCTCTTGTATCCTATCAGCTTCTCTGTGTGTAGATTTCTTTCAAAACCCAGTTCAAAATTCTGGTGTGACCTTTAAACCTATTGTGGACTTAGGGCCCATGTACCTCAAGCAGACCCTCTGCCTGTATGAACCTACCTAAGGCTTGAGATCTATGGTGATGGTGGCTTGTCTCCATGCCTGTGTCCCTGGAGGTACGACAAAACATTCCAGTGGACCCTGAGCGGTGGGTGTTGCCTTCTGACAGACTTCCGGTGATGTCAGGGGGTGTGGCATATGCAAATAAGTTATGCTAATGAGCTCCTGCACCTCTTTTTCTACGAAATGACCCCTGAGTACAAGGCAGCTCTGTACATTTTTATCATTATTCTGGAAGGTTTTTAGAGAGTGGTGAGGTCTGATTATCTGCATTGTTGGTTTTATTTCCGTTTGCTGCCGTTTTAGACGCCGTCGAATACGTCTCACCGCTTTTCTTAACGGCGATCCTTCGCCATCTTAATTGTTTTAAATCAGTCCTGATTTAATCAAAAGGACCAGGCAGTCGGTAATATGAAAGACCTTTGCCTGAAACCATGAAGAGCCGCTGCCAGTCTGAGTAGACAATACCGACCTTGATGGCCCAATGGTCTGAGTCAGTAGAAGGCAGCTTTGTGTGTCTGTGTGTTTCTCTCACAGGTTGTTCAGGGAAGGGGTATGTTTCAGTGGTAGAACCTCTGCTTGTCATGCAGAAGGTCACAGGTTCAATCCCCGGCATATCCAGTAAGGAAATAGGAGAAGTGAAAGACCTCAGCCTGACATCCTGGAAAGCTGCTGCCCGTCTGGGTTGACAATACTGACTGTGACGGGCCGACGGCATGATTCAGTACAAGCAGGGGTCATTTCCTGCAGGAGCGCACAGGAGCGGAGCTCCGGCAGTAAAGAGCCCAGGGGGTGGGCACATGCAACAAGCCCCGCCCCCTGCTCCCAGCAGCCCTGGGCCACGAGGAGCAAGAAGCACATAGGTAAGTTGCAGAGGCCCCCCCCAATAGCTAGCAATCCAAAACATTCCAGTGGAGCCTGAGCGGTGGGTGTTGCCTTCTGACACACTTCCGGTGATGTCAGGGTGTGCGGCATATGCAAATAAGTTATGCTAATGAGCTCCTGCACCTCTTTTTCTACGAAATGACCCCTGAGTACAAGGCAGCTCTGTACGTTTTTATCATTATTCTGGAAGGTTTTTAGAGAGTGGTGAGGTCTGATTATCTGCACTGTTGGTTTTATTTTCGGTTGCTGCCGTTTTAGACGCCGTCGAACACGTCTCACAGCTTTTATAACAGCACGCATTCATCGTCTTAATTGTTTTAAACCAGTCCTGATTTAATTCCCCCCCCCCCGAGCTTGAGATCATGGTAGAAAGGCAGGATATGAATACTTCAATGATGATTAAACTTGAACTGGGAAATCATCAAGGTGAACTAGAACTCTAATAGGAGAGCAAACTTCAAACAAGGAGTCCGGGTTTTTTCTTCTTCTTCTTCTGGGAAGAAGAATTAGAAAGGGAAGCGGCATATCCAGTAAGGAAATAGGAGAAGTGAAAGACCTCAGCCTGACATCCTGGAAAGCTGCTGCCCGTCTGGGTTGACAATACTGACTGTGACGGGCCGACGGCATGATTCAGTACAAGCAGGGGTCATTTCCTGCAGGAGCGCACAGGAGTGGAGCTCCGGCAGTAAAGAGCCCAGGGGGAGGGCACATGCAACAAGCCCCGCCCCCTGCTACCAGCAGCCCTGGGCCACGAGGACCAAGCAGC
>NW_015171525.1:128121-128906 GCF_001447785.1 Gekko japonicus | reverse complement strand
CGAGCTTGAGATCATGGTAGAAAGGCAGAATATGAATACTTCAACGATGATTAAACCTGAACTGGGAAATCATCAAGGTGAACTAGAACTCTAATAGGAGAGCAAAGTTCAAATAAGGAGTCCGTGGTTTGTTTGTTTTTTCCTTCTGGGAAGAAGAATTAGAAAGGGAAGAACCATTATTTGGTTTTGCTCAGCCATATCACCAGTCAAATATTAGTTCTGTTCCGCGCCCCCCTCAGGAAATAGCAGGTACTGCCAAGACGGTAATGAACAGTTTTGTGTAGGCATTTTTTTCCCCCTCTGACAATCGAAAGCCCCGACCGGCTCTCAGCATCCTGTCCCTCCCATCATCATCGATGCCATTGCTTGGTATTGTTTGCTGCCTGTAATGAGTTCTCTTCATCTCCTGCCTTTGGCGGGCTCTCGTTGGCTTAACGGCTGCCAACGGAGAAGCGAACGCTGTTTTGAAACGGCACTGATGTGCAGACAATGGAGCCAGGCAAAGCGTACTGCTGACACATTGGATAACTTCTTGTCTGCTCACTTTGGAATGGTTCGTTTTTAAAAGGTGGGGTTTGGGCTGCTTCCTTGACCCCTGAGTACAAGGCAGCTCTGTACGTTTTTATCATTATTCTGGAAGGTTTTTAGAGAGTGGTGAGGTCTGATTATCTGCACTGTTGGTTTTATTTTCGGTTGCTGCCGTTTTAGACGCCGTCGAACACGTCTCACAGCTTTTATAACAGCACGCATTCATCGTCTTAATTGTTTTAAATCAGTCCTGATTT
>NW_015171525.1:99086-127873 GCF_001447785.1 Gekko japonicus | reverse complement strand
GGGGGGGTGTTGCTCTCCAGGCCTTCCCTTTGTAGCCAGGCACACAGAGGTTTTGGCTGTAATCGGCGTGGCCAACTCTGAAGCCAGCCGGAACTCCGTTCCTGTGCGTCCCTGCCCAAAAATAGCCCTGCTCTCCCTGCATTTTAAACAGGCTGATAGAAAAAGCCTGTTCTGGAGGGCACAGGCTAGGCTGACCTTGTCCACTCTTGGAAGCTAAGCAGAGTCAGCGCTGGTTAGTACTTGGGTGGGAGACCTCTAAGGAAGTCCAGGGCCACCAAACCAAAGCAGGCAATGGCAAACATCTGAATGTCTCTTGCCTTGAAAATCCTGTGGGGTTGCCATGAGTCAGCCATGACCTGATGGCATGTTGTACACACAATAGATGCAGGTGGTGGTGGTGTGTGATTTGAACCGGGACCATATGACAGGGGAACCGTGGGCATCTCTCTTTTTCTCTAAAAGAATTTTCTGTCAAGGTCTGGGGTGCAGGCAGAGGGAAGTCCAAGTTCAGTCCAGGGTCTTGAGCCAAAAGGAGTGGAGCAGGAACCGAGAGCGAAAGTCCAAATCACAAACCAGGAGTGAGGTCAGTCAAGCCAAAGTCAGAAGCTGGAGGAGGGGAGCAGGAACGAGGTCTGGAACCAGGAGGTGGAGTGAACACAAGGCGTCGTGGAGTTGATGAGTTTGCTTCCACAAAGGAGGCAACTTAGAGCCTGAAGCTAAATAGCCCTCTGCTGCTGTTTCCAATTAGCGCAGTGGCACCAGCAGCCAAGTGTCTGTCAAAACTCAGGACTAACGGACCGTCTGCTCCACAAACGAGCTACACGTCGCCTCATTGCTAAGTCCTGCCGGAGTCGGTCTCGTATGCGAGCAACTCTCGGGGGCCAGTCGGGAGGACTTTCCATCTGTGGCTGCTCCGCGTCAGCTGTTTCTGAGCCAGGTGCCAGTGCGGGCGGTGATGGAAAATTGCCAATCTCTGCAGCTTCAGAGGGGACACCTGTGGGTTCTGCTGGAGCTGGCAACGGCCCTTCCTCAGCACCCATGACACTTTCCAAGCAAAACTGATACTCCCGCCCCCTGTTATTAGCACTCAAAAGAGATGGAGGCCCATCCTATTTTCCACTGTAATAGCAGAATGTGGAGGGTGTTTTCGATAGGCAAACCTATTTGGGGCCGGAGGGATAAACCCCCATCTCCCCTCCAGACTGGGGCTCTGCGCACCTGAAATTTGCTATTAAAAGGTGGGAAATCCACACCCTGTGTCTCTTCTACGACTCCTTGCAATGTGCACCATTGCTTGGGTCACTGAGAAAGTGAAACTCGCAAACTAGCTTTAAACATTCGCATTTATATGGACCACAGTCTTAAGCATACCTTTAAAACACAAATTTTGGGGGGGTCATGCTCAATTTCTGTCTGTAAGTATGTCGCATGGCTTTAGATGTTCTCACTGAAAATTGAGTTCCGGGCAGCCTCTTGTAAAGTTTTCATTGCTTACCATACATATTTATCATGTCAGATGAAGGGCTCCCTCTCTCCGCCAAGTTTTGTTTACACCAGTTGACGGTGGCTTTTGAAGTCTGAAGCAGAGGCCTTTTCCCTAACCAAGGATGCCAGGGATTGAACCTGGGATCTTAGGTGTAGAAATAATGAGCTCTGCCCACTGAGCTGTGGCCCTCCCCTGATTAGGTTACCTTCCCTAATTAACTTGCAAAGGAGCGCAGGAGCTCGTATCATCCGGTAGCTCAGCTCTTTCAAGTCTCTCCTTGATCACAATTTGGGCTGAGCTGAAACATTGCCGGGCTGATTGGGAAAGACAAAACACCTCTGGTGAAACAAATGCTCATAGAGGCCTTTCCTCTTCTGTGGCTTTTCATGAGCTTCACAGCCATGGAGGAAGTGAGGTTCTTCAGCACCATACAGAATAGAAGAGTTACTGAACTGACCGCATGGCAGCATGGGGGTGAAAGCCCTTTCCTCTGAGTGGCTGTGGGGTGCCAGTAAACACGTAACTATCCCTGGGTTGATGGCACTTCCTACTTTCCGGTGCTGTGCAAGACAAGATCAGTGTAGTAATCAAAAAGGTAGTAAACTCTGATACCAACAGCAGTCAACAGAAGGGTCAAGGGCTACAGCTGCCGGCACGGTACTCAACATACTCTTCTGCAGGGGTCCCGTATGTGGTGCCCACTAACAGCTTTCCTGGTATCTGACAAGTGCTTTTAGAAAGTGGACAGGGTTAGGGGGAGGGTTGCCAAGCAAGGCTTCTGATTGGCCGTGAAAATTAAAAGGCACCCAGTGAAACAGAGCTCCTGCCTGAAGTACTGAAGAGGGACTATTAGAGGTATCTATAACCTTGCTCCCTGACATTTTGCGGTTGACTCTGCCACCTGCAGCAGCCATTTTGTGACTGGCTGTAGCTCCTATGGCAGCCATTTTGTGATTGTGCCCACTGCCTTGTGGGTAAGAAAGATGTCTGATAAAGGGCCAATATTAAAAACCTAGTTGAAACTTATAATATACAAAAAATACATGTATTTATTAGAAAGACTGTTAAAAACAAATAAGGGCCCAATGAAAGTCTAGTTAAAAAGTTCAAGTGGCCTGAACACAAGGGCCAATGAACATGACCTGACGTGTTTCCGCCCTATTGGGGGCCTTCTTCAGAGGTCAAACAGTTTGAAGTACACGTAACAATAATATATATTACAATAAGATAACCGATAAGATACTGGTCCAGTAACTTATTGGTTATCTTGTTGTAATCTCTATTACTGGTCCAGTAACTTATTGGTTATCTTGTTGTAATCTCTATTTCTGGTCCAGTAACTTATTGGTTATCTTGTTGTAATCTCTATTACTGGTCCAGTAACTTATTGGTTATCTTGTTGTAATCTCTATTACTGGTCCAGTAACTTATTGGTTATCTTGTTGTAATCTCTATTACTGGTCCAGTAACTTATTGGTTATCTTGTTGTAATCTCTATTACTGGTCCAGTAACTTATTGGTTATCTTGTTGTAATCTCTATTACTGGTCCAGTAACTTATTGGTTATCTTGTTGTAATCTCTATTACTGGTCCAGTAACTTATTGGTTATCTTGTTGTAATCTCTATTACTGGTCCAGTAACTTATTGGTTATCTTGTTGTAATCTCTATTACTGGTCCAGTAACTTATTGGTTATCTTGTTGTAATCTCTATTACTGGTCCAGTAACTTATTGGTTATCTTGTTGTAATCTCTATTACTGGTCCAGTAACTTATTGGTTATCTTGTTGTAATCTCTATTACTGGTCCAGTAACTTATTGGTTATCTTGTTGTAATCTCTATTACTGGTCCAGTAACTTATTGGTTATCTTGTTGTAATCTCTATTACTGGTCCAGTAACTTATTGGTTATCTTGTTGTAATATGGCCCCAGTCACACTAGCAGGAACAGCCGGGACAGAAGTGTGGCTTTTTAGAGCCAGAACAAACAGAAGCGTGGCAGCGGGGTCAGACAGGTCCCCCGAGGCTCTGTGCTTCTGCCGGCAGCCGCGATCACATGCTGCAGGGAAAGCAACTCTAAGAAGGGCGAAGATGGCCAGCCGCAGCAGTTGTGCACATGCACAGTTCACCATTACCACGCATACCACGGGATAACCGTGCGTCGGCAATCCCACGGCTGCCGTTGCTGTGCATCATCAGGTAGGTAATGCCCTTTCACTACTTTCTTTTAGATCCGCATCTTCGGCCGGAAGGGATGGGTTGGGGGCGGGGGGGCGACGCTTACCAGATGTTGGCATCTGATCGCGCCAGTTTAATCCGCCCTCAACCCGTCCATTTCGCAGGGCAAATCCTCCCGTGTGACCAGGGCCTATGTATTACTTGTCCAGTAACTTAATGGTTATCTAATTGTAATATCTTATTGTAATATGTATTATTGTCACATGTACCTCAAACTGTTTGACCTCTGAAGAAGGTCTCAGGTGCAAAAACGCAGTTTGTCCCCTGTTGCTCTGCATCATCTGACTTCCCTGTTTCCAGGAATTCCCACGCTGTGCCGCAAGAGGGGACAAACTGTGTTTTTGCTCCTGGGAGGGAGAAATCATCTGTGGAAACAAGGGAAAACCACAGATGAATAGAAGAGCAGGCAGTGGGAAACTGGACACTATGGAAAATGTCTGAGTAAGTCAGCATCAAATGGCTACTCACAGGGGTCATTTCCTGCAGGAGCGCACAGGAGTGGCGCTCCGGCAGTAAAGAGCCCAGGGGGTGGGCACATGCAATAAGCCCCGTCCCCTGCTTCCAGCAGCTCTCATTCAGAGCAAGAAACAGCCAGGTAAGTTGCAAAGCCTCTCACCCACCCACGCTTAGGTGCAGAGCCCGGAGAATGCCTCTGGAGCCCCACTGCCCACCTTTCCCAGCACCTGTGGGGTGGCGGCGAGGGCTTGATTGGGGGGGGGGGTTGGACCATGGGGGATCTGCAAGGGCAGATCTGCACATCCCCCCCCCCCAATAGCTAGCAATCCAAAACTGTCCAGTGGAGCCTGAGCGGTGGGTGTTGCCTTCTGACACACTTCCAGTGATGTCAGGGGGGTGGCCTATGCAAATAAGTTATGCTAATGAATTATGCTAATGAGCTCCTGCACCTCTTTTTCTACAAAATGACCCCTGGCTACTCAAAAATATGGGGAAGGAAATAACAGGACAGGTCTCGCATATTGTTAGACAGCAGGTTAGCCATTTATTCTCCAAAAAAAAGCAGACTCAAGTACACCATCTTCTCTAGCCTGGAGAGCCGTGCACAGCTCTCCGAACATATAGGGAATGGATAATCTCGTTGCATTGTTTCCTCTAGACTGTGCAGTGAACATCACTTGCCCCTCTTTTGCTACTAGATGTGACCAGCCGCTGAACAGGAGATGGAAATGCCGCAGTAGGGACAGGAAAGCGCAGCTGGGGCCGGGTGGCTCACGGAACTTTACTTGTGCGCTTGTTCCTAAAGTAGGTTAGTCCCTGTGAGAATATGCTTGTTTAAGCACAGGAATCATGTTTTGAACTCTTTTTGGCTTGCAACCTAAGCTCATTTTCAATCTCCCTTGCTTTCCCCTCCCCCCTTTTCTTTTTTGAAGGAAGCTGTGATTAAGGCCTTTTCAAACTTTCCTCCAAGATATCCATACATATAGCCTCACTCATCAACAAGACCTATCATCTCCCAGCAAAGTCTTTGCTAAGGCAATACAGGGATGTAGAATAAAAAGGAAGAAAGCGAAGCCAAAGCTTTAAAGCGTGCTTGTGTTCGGGCGGACAGAGTAGCTAAATGTGCATCACACACACACACAGTGGAGATGAAGCGTTTCTTAAAACTTTGAGAGGGGGAATTTAGCATACCAGCATGTAGGAAAAGCCTTAATCAGGAACACATACCTTTTCTCTGCACGAAATTTCTTTTTCTCAAAGCTAAGCTTCTTTTTTTCAACTTCAACTTTATTTCGGCTTGCATGACCAAAAGTCTTAAGCACACTTGTACACACTTATAAACTTATAAAAGTACCATTCATACATAAAAGAGCTTCTTTTTAAAAAAACGGGGGCTTATCTTTTTCTCTCCCCCCCTCTTTTTTATTAAATTATTTATTAATACAGTTAATGCAACTTGATACAATTCCAGAAATAAGCAGTACCAGAAACCGTAACGTATAACATCCACGGCTTGTCCACAATACAATAAAGTCATCTTATCTTTTTTTTAAAAGGGGGGGGGGAAGGACCAGTGTTCCCTCTAAGCTGAGTTCGTGCGAGCCAGCTCACCGTTTTTTTAACCTCCGGCTCACACATTCTTGTCTTAGCTCAGGAAGGATGGCTCCAGAGCAAACTAATTTATGCAGTAGCCAAATCGCTCGCTCACAACTTTAATGCCAGTTGCTCACAAAGCAGAATATTTGCTCACAAGACTCCGCAGTTTAGAGGGAGCATGGGGGGGGCACTCTTTTACACAGGTCTGCATGCATTGTATAGTTAGGCCCCAAACCATTCATCTTTTGTTGCTTTCATTTTGCTTTCATTTCATTTTGATATCCCCACAGTGACCCTGGGATTAAATTCTGCCACCCTCAAAGCTACAGGCATGCCGCCTCCAGGTGGTGCCTGGACACCTGGGATTCCAACTGTTTTTCAGGTGACAGAGATCAGTTCACCTGGAGAAAATGGCTGCTTTAGAAGGTGGACTGGCCTTATGCCCCACTGAAGTCCCTCCCTTCCCCAAGCCCCTCCTTCCTGAGGCTCCACCCCCCAAATCTCCCGGTATTTCCGAACTCAGAGCTGGCGACCCTACTGATACAGATGGCCTTTATCAGAACACAGTCCAATGCACGATATATGTGACTTCCCACATGTCCTTCTTTGTTGTCCTTTCTACAATGAAATTCGTACCGTCTTTATCTCCCCGTTACCTGAGCTCTGTCTTCACACCTCCGACGCTGGGATCATTAACATACTTCTCTCTGATGTGAGTATAGAGATCATCCGGAAAGTTGCTAAATTCTGCTCCCAAGCGATTAAATTGTGGCCCCGGTCACACTAGGGGGAAAAGCATGGCTGACGGGTGTGCGCCACCTCCCAGATGTTGCGGTGTGATCACGCCCACTTGATGCGCCCCGATCCGTCCCTCTTGCGGATCTAATCTTCCCGTGTGACCGGGGTCTGTGTTCTATATATATTTCCCAACTTGATGTGGAAGATAGCAGCTGATTGTATTCTATATCTATATCTTTATGTAGTTAGGTTAGAAATTGCTGTATTTGTATTAAAAGGTAAAGGTAAAGGTTCCCTTGCTCGAAAGCCAGTCGAGTCCGACTCTAGGGTTGCGGTGCTCATCTCCGTTACAACGCCGAAGAGCCAGCGCTGTCCGAAGACGTTTCCATGGTCATGTGGCCGGCATGACTAAACACCAAGGTGCACGGAACACTGTTACCTTCCCACCGAAGTATTTGTATTAGTATTAGTTTTAATTACTTTTATACACTTTTATATTTGTATACCTTAATTTTTATATTTTACCAGGCTATGGTCATTCTTTTTCTCACTTATTTGTATTCTGGTCATGGACTGTAAATAAAGTAAAGTAAAGTAAAGTAAAGTACTCTAAGGATCAGTTGGAATTGCAGAACTCCAGGTCTTACCTGGAAGTTGGCAAGACTATAATTATAACTGGTCTCAAATACTACAGAAATGCTCCACACCCCCAGGGAGTACTCCCAGGTCCCTCTTGTTTGGATCTAATAGCAAAGATTCCCAGTACAACAGAATAATGCAGGAGAACTGGGCATGTTGCAGGTATGAGAAAAGCTATTCGGTCAGTCGGTGAGCGGAGTACAAAATATGATAAAACAATTCACTCTAACAACAAAGATCCTTAATAAAACAAAATACTGCATTTGTGCTGGAAACAATTGGAAAAACAACACAAGCAAGCAGAAACAGTCTAAGGCCACAAAACAATGAATGCAGGTAAAATTTATCCCTTCTGTAAAACAACTCAATCTAACAGCAAAGATTCTTAATAAAATGAAAGAATGCTGTGAGCCTGGGATTGTAGAATTATTGTCTAAGGCAACAAATCAATCAGTGTAGGAAAAAGTCTGTCCTTCGTGGAACTCACCTGTTGAGTTGATCCATTGTACTCTAGGTCTGCTCCCATTTTCAGAGTGCCCCCTGAACCCCTTCTGCTGTACATATTCTGTAAAACAATAGACTCACTGGTGCCTTCCTAATAGCCTTGGGCAGGCCATTCCATAATGTGCATGAAAAGTCGGCTGCTGATTTTACCTGTTTTCAGGGTGGCACCTTCACAAGACATCGCCCAGATGAACACCTCTTGCTGAAGTGCCTGGAGTCAGTAGGCAGCATACTGTGTACGATTACAACTCTCTCATCAGAAAATTAGGGTTTTCAGGTGTCCAGTTTTGAACTGGACAATCCAGTATTTTCCTTTTCTGCCCAGTAAATAAACTGAGAAAATACAGGAGATATAAATGTCCAGGGTTTTTTTCTAAATAAGTCAGTCTGCAACCACTGCAGCCAACCTCCATGCATGCGCTCTTTCTCTCACCTGCAGCTTGATAAAATGGCGACACCCTTGTCCCTGTGCTTCCCACTGCAGCCAGCAAGGCTTGCAAAGAACCAAATCCACCACTCAGAAGCC
Source organism: Gekko japonicus (assembly GCF_001447785.1). Lineage (NCBI taxonomy): Eukaryota > Metazoa > Chordata > Lepidosauria > Squamata > Gekkonidae > Gekko > Gekko japonicus. The sequence continues at coordinate 119,691 of NW_015171525.1, read as the reverse complement.
AGGCAGGATGCTCCTAGAGAGACCCGATTGGCTTAAGTGAAGAAAGCCAGAAAGGGAGAGACTTCCACAACCAACCAATCAGTTTCCCATGTTGGTTCTAGTAGACTGCGGGGGTAGATGGTGGCAGGATGGAATTTTATAAAACAAAATGATAAGTAAGGTCTTGGGGGGTTATGGAGGGAAATAAGGCTGGAGGCAGTTAGTTTCTTAGAGGGTGGTATCTTTTGAGCAACCCTCATGAATGAGGGAGCATTAAGGCTGCACATTTTCTCCAGAATAAGTGCCATTGAGCTCACTGAGGGATACCTCTGATCAGTGTTCCCTCTAAGCTGAGTTAGTGTGAGCTAGCTCACAGTTTTTTAGCCTCCGGCTGACACATTTCTGTCTGCGCTCAGGAAGGGATGGCTCCAGCGCAAACTAATTCATGCAGCAGCCAAATCGCTCGCTCACAACTTTAATGCGGTAGCTCACAAAGTAGAATTTTGGCTCACAAGACTCCACAGCTTAGAGGGAGCATTGCCTCTGAGTAAACATGGTTAGGATTCTGTGATAATTTTCCAAGTGATTTTAGTGGGAGAGTTAAGCATATGCTTTTCAGGACAATGTTGATTTCAGCATGCTTAGCTCTGGATAGAGCGTGCGTTGATGAATTTTTATCAAGTGTGTCCAGTATTTTCGTTGACACCATCTGGTAACCCTACTGGAAATGGTTTGCTGTTATCCAAACATTGTTCCTCTTATCATTCTTTTATTGCATACTAGGGTGCCTTTTCATCAGATTTAACATGTTATTTAAATACTATCCTTCTTTGGGGACATTATTTTGGGGGGAATTTTTTGTGTTTGAATTCCTTTAGTGTTTTTTTTTTTTTTTTAATAGTTCTTTGGGGACGGGGATGTGTAGCAAAGTCTGCTTTTATGAGTATCTGATTTTTCACTGTCTTTGGTTTCTAAATATTATTCCTGTAGGCATCTTGAACTTAGGTCTGTTAAGAGCAATCGTAAGCATATATGTGGGAAATCTCCCGTTTGATGTAGTAGTGGTAATGGCTATTTAGCATACGTGTTCCTTGGTGGAGTGTTTCAGCTTCAGTGTAAGCAGCTTTAAAAAAAACACCAACAATTGTAAGTAGCTTAAAAAAAAAAACCATTCGAGTGAGCTGCGGTAATGATGAAAAGTGCCACCTAGTCACAGCCAATTTATGGCAACCTCATAGAGTTTTCAAGGAAAGACTTTGATAAAGCAGATAGGTATTTGATAGTTCATACGTCGACAGCTGCCAGGATAGTATATGCCAAATATTAGAAAATAATGGAAATACCAACGAAACAAGAGTACGTGAACAAGCTATTTGAAACGGCGGAAAATGACAATCTGACACTTGAGATGAGAGCCGGCACAGAATGGACTTTTCAAAAAACTTGGAAGAGATTCTACGATTGGTATAATGTAAATGTAACTGTAGTAATTTGAGAACGCAGAAAAGATAAGCTTAGTAAAATAGATAATGAATTTAGAAATTTAAAAAGCAGAAGAAATAATAAAGTCTCTTGTTACATGTTATATGTTGTGGGGGGTAGTTGGGGGTTGTTTGTATGTATGTCTGTATGTCTGTAGTATATAATGGAAAAAAAATAATAAAAGTGTACCCTCGGGTACTTATAAAAAAAAAAGGAAAGAGATGTTCAGAGGTGGGTTGCCCTTGCCTGCCTCTGTGTAGCAACCCTGGACTTCCTTGGTGGTCTCCCATCCAAGTACTAACCGGGGCCGACCCTGCTTAGCTTCCAAGATTTGAAGAGATCAGGCTAAACTGGGCCATGCAGGTCAGGGCCTTGCAGGTAGCTGCTGGTGGTGGAAAACATGGCCAAGTCACAGCTGACTTATTGCGACCCCATAGAATTTCCAAAGCAAGAGACATTCAAAGTTGGTTTGCCATTGCCTGCCTCCGCTTCACAGCCCTGGTATTCCCTGAAGGTCTTACCATCTAAATGCTAGCCAGTGCCGACCCTGCTTTGCTTCCAAGACCTCACGAGATCAGGCTAGCCTAGGCTATCCAGGTCAGGTCATTGCAGTGAGCTACCAATAATCAAGAGAAGTGTGTTGGTTAGGGGGAGTTTTCAAAATCCCAATATAAAAGGCCCCCCCCTCCCCAGGTTCTATCTGAGAGAGGAAAACATTCACTCAAGGCTTTAGGCTACCAGAGCATGCAGCTTTCCTTTCCTTTTATCCAATAAAAGCTCTATGATTCATCGATCTTAAACAGTGGATAGTTGCTTTTAATCCCTTATCACCCAATAGACAAAAGGATAAAAAAATTTTGCAACTGCTAGAGTTCTTTTTGGAGCCCTGTCTGAAAGTAAAAAGGTAACTAAGTCAAGTCAAAGCCTTTATTGGCATAAATTATCTGTACCATTTATACATTTTAAAACCAGCTAAAACTCATATATACAAGTAACTAAGTCATAGGAATATACATCCAAATGAACTTGCAAACACAGTAAAATATAATGCCACCTGAGATTACCGTACAAAGGGCACTCAAGAAGGGTATGTGCTATCGTGTCTATCTTACCTAAGGGACAGGGGCAGATTTGTTCTGAATAAGGTAAATGCGTGAACCTACCCCTCATAACTGCCGAGGAGTGAGCATTTAGTCTGGACAGAATGCGTGCCCTTAATGGACTTTGGGAAGGCAACAGATAGGTATAGGAGGGAAGAGATTTTGGAGGTGGAATGCCAAACATTAGGATGAACAGATGCAGCATGTTCTAAAGGCAGAGCTTTGGTGATCGACTGATTGTATACGATTTCTCACCAAAACAAATGTTGCATGAAAGCCCAGGGCTTTGAGAGTGTCCAGGTTAACATCAAGAGCAGGCAGTTCCTCAAAGACAGCCTTAAACCACACTGACCTATAAGGATTTTTCTTTCAGTAGTGCCAGGTTGCCTTGCTGATCACTTATGACTTGATGAACAGTCTAAACGCTCATAAACCAAGCCCTTGCCTCAAGGGAAGGTTGGCTGAGTTCTGAACGGAGAGCCACACTGGCCACACAGTGAGGGATGTTTAACAGTTTTCTCAGAAAATATAAAAGAAAATGGCCAATGTACTCATTTACCGAGACAGTCGTTATGGCTACTCCGTAAAGGATAATAGGGCTGCAATCACATGCGCCTTTAGATCTGACATAGGTGCGAATGCCTGACGGATCTAAAGGGAATGATTTTTGTTTTTGCTGTTCAGTCGCACAGTCGAGTCCGACTCTTCGCGACCCCATGGACCAGATCATGCCAGGCCTTCCTGTCTTCCACCATCCTCTGAAGTTTGCTCAATTTCATGTTTGTTGCATCTATGACACTGTCTAACCATCTCATCCTTTGCCGTCCCCGTCTTTTTTGACCTTCAATCTTTCCCAGCATCCGGGTCTTCTCCAGGGAGTGCTCCCTTCTCATTTGGTGGCCAAAGTATTTGAGCTTCAATTTCATTATCTGGCCTTCCAGGGAACAGTCAGGGTTGATTTCTTTTAGGATTGACTGATTTGATCTTCTTGCAGTCTTATTTTGAGGCTAGAAATGTATGCATCTGCCCCTAGGGGATGGACCAGTAGACTTCAATAAACCAATAAAGGAGATAAGCTTAAGCTGGTGGCCTTTTAGGGGAGGTTTTGTTTTTTTCTTCCCACCAAATGCTAACTTTATACCAAAAAGAGATTCACATGTGAACATCCAATGTATATCTATATTGAGCATATTGAGAAAAATGTTCTGCTTTGCTTAAATATGCAGATAATTTTGTAGAATGTTAAAGTTCGGATGGCGGGTTTTTCCCCGCCAAGGAAGTTTGGACATCTTGGGCTGTAGTCAAGACATTGACCATTTCAGATATATCTTAAGAAGGATCCTGATCTGTTTTATTGCTTGAGTTGAAACAGAAATATTAGATAGGTTCAGGTGGGTAAGCGACCTTATTCTGTTGGAGTAAAACAATATTGGAGTTCAGCAGCATCTTAAAGACCAGCAAGATTCTCCTGGGTATAAGCTTTCGTGAGTCAAAGTTCCCTTCATCAGATACCACTGTTAGAAATGTTAGACTAACTTTAGATGTTAGAACGTTAGAATAACTTTATCCTCTGAGATGTGTTAAAACACTATTTTTGTCTAAAAAAAAAAAGGATGAAAGAATGCCGCACAAACTCCAATTAAGTGAGAAGAACCATTAAGGTAAATAACATCCAAATTCTTTTAAATAATAAAATATATCCCAGCTGCTTAATTTCCATAATAAATATGTGTTGACTTTAATTGCTAGGAAAGACATATAGTTATAGCCTCAGGGTTGTATGTTTGGGGTTTTTTTGTTATGGGCTTTTTTTTTTTTTTTAGTAGGGAGGGTCTCGCCACAATATTCAGCCATCTGTTAAAAATTAAAATTCCTCCCAAGCTGTGAAATGCTTTAATTACTAGTTATGTCACCAAGTATGTTTGCTTTAAAAATTCATGTTATCAGAACATTCCAGTATATCATGTCATCTGGTAACAGTACCCGGACTGGTTTCCTGTAAGGGATGTGTTAGTACTTTAATATTTATAGGTGATTTGCCAGACTGTGGCTTCTCCATTTTTGCTATTGCTTTTGTATATTCACTTATGTTGCATGCATATTTTGGTTTGTTTGTTTGTTTAAAGTGTGCAGAACCAGGGCCTCTGATGAAGAGAGCGTTGACTCTTGGGACCTTGCCCCCTAGAAATCTTGTTGGTCTTTAAAGTGCTGCAGACTGTGACTGCAGCCATGAAATTAAAAGATGCCTGCTCCTTGGGAGGAAAGCGATGGCGAACCTAAGCAGCATGATAAAAAGTAGAGACATCACCCTGCCAACAAAAGTCCATGTAGTCAAAGCAATGGTATTCCCAGTAGTCATGTATGGCTGCGAGAGTTGGACTATAAGGAAGGCCGAGCACCGAAGAATAGATTCTTTTGAACTATGGTGCTGGAGAAGACTCTTGAGAGTCCCTTGGACTGCAAGAAGATCAAATCAGTCAATCCCAAAAGAAATCAACCCTGACTGTTCCCTGGAAGGCCAGATAATGAAACTGAAGCTCAAAGACTTTGGCCACCAAATGAGAAGGGAGCACTCACTGGAGAAGACCCTGATGCTGGGAAAGATTGAAGGTCAAAGAAGACGGGGACGGCAAAGGATGAGATGGTTAGACAGTGTCATTGATGCAACGAACAGGAAACTGAGCAAACTTCAGAGGACAGCGGAAGACAGGAGGGCCTGGCGGGATCTGGTCCATGGGGTCGCGAAGAGTCGGACTCGACTGTGCGACTGAACAACAAAAAGTGCTGCTGGACTCCAATCTTGTTCAAAGGCATCTAAGTTTTCGTACAATTAGATAAAGGGAAGTGCAATTCTAAAAATTAAAGGCGACTGCAGCGGGCAGTTCAGAGTTTAACAACTGGAACTGCAGCAACTGAAGCTGCAGCAACCTGGCCCTTACAATAAGCAGGGGCTGCACAGGAGCAAAGCCGTTTGGTACATGGTACAAACTCTCACTCAGCTATCAAGGGTAGGTACCCAGCTGGGATCTCACCTTGCATTCGATCAAGAGAGTAAAACCGAGTTAATTGGGCTGGCTATGCTGTTTGTGTCAGAGTTCACAGCATGCCTAATTTACGGCATATTATCTATGCCTAATTTATTGCATATTATCTGTGCTGAGATCTTGATGCATAGATAATGTTGACAGATGTGTACATTTTATGGAGGAAAACGTGGTGTGGAGAAACAAAAACAAAAAAAAACAGCTACGGATGCAGTGTGCCTAATGGAGCCAGAGTGGCTGAGTTGAGCCACTCAAGTCGAATTAGTGATCCTGGCATGAAGCTCCCCACAAAGAACATGCGGGGTGGGGGAATGGGGCAGCATCTCCCAGATGTTACTGTGAGTGGGATCCAGCCAGCTTGTGCATTCATTGTCTTTGAATTCTTCTCCTTTTTACAGCCATCGTAGCCATGTCATTGTATGTCTGTGACTCCCAGCATAGACTTTTTAGTAGTTGTTGTGGTTGTGTTAGTTGTTGTAGTCCGGGGTCATTTCCTGCAGGAGTGCACATGAACTTCTTTTCCACATGACCACAACAGGCCTTTGCTTCTTGCTTTTGTAGCAGGGGTTATTTCCTGCAGGAGCGCACAGGAGCGGAGCTCCGGCAGTAAGAAGCCCAGGGGGCGGGCACATGCAACAAGCCCCACCCCCTGCTCCCAGCAGCCCTCAGACAGAGCAAGAAGCAGCCAGGTAAGTTGCAGAGCCCCCCCACCCCCCAGTCCAAAACAGTCCAGTGGCACCTTTAAGACCAAGTTTTATTCAGGTACAAGCTCTCCCTCCTCTGCGAGGACAGATCTGCACGTCCCCCACCCCCCAATAGCTAGCAATCCAAAACAGTCCAGTGGAGCCTGAGTGGTGGGTGTTGCCTTCTGATACACTTCCGGTGATGTCAGGGGGTGTGTCATATGCAAATAAGTTATGCTAATGAGTGGGTGAGGAGGAGGAAGATGAGACTGGATTTATACCCCGTCCTTCACTACCCAGAGGAGTCTCAGAGAGCTTTACAATATCCTTTCCTTTCCCCTTCCCACAACAGGCATTCTGTGAACAGTGCTCCCTCTAAACTGTGGAGTCTTGTGAGCAAAAATTCTACTTCGTGAGCTACTGGCATTAAAGCTGTGAGCGAACAATTGGGCTACTGTGTAAATCGGTTTGCTCTGGAGCCATCCTTCCTGAGCTAAGACAAAAATGTGTGAGCTGGAGGCTAAAAAACTGTGAACTAGCTCACACTAACTCAGCTTTGAGGGAACACTGCCTGTGAGGTAGGTGGGGCTGAGAGAGCTCTTACAAGGACTGTTCTTGAGCTCTGAGAGAACTTGTGACTGACCCAAGGTCACACCTGCTGCTGCATGTGGAAGCATGGGGAATCAAACCCAGTTCTCCCAGATTAGAATCTGCACTCCTAACCACTACACCAGACTGGCTCCCAAGGAACCCCTTCTCCCTTTTCTTGCCAACAGAAAAGCTGGTTGGGTTCAACCCAGTATGTAAAAACATGGAGGAGCAGAGGGGAGATGAATGACAGATGGCATCTTCCGTTTCATCTCCTTCTTCCATAGGAAATCTGGCGGGTCATACAGAATCTTTGCATTGTCATCAGTTCCCATGACATGAGACCAGTGTTCCCTCTAAGCTGAGTTAGTGTGAGCTAGCTCACAGTTTTTTAGCCTCCGGCTCGCCCCATTTTTATCTTAGCTCAGGGAGGATGGCTCCAGAGCCAACTAATTTATGCAGGAGCCAAATCGCTCACTCACACCTTTAATGCCAGTAGCTCACAAAGCAGAATAATTGCTCACGAGACTCCACAGCTTAGAACATTGCATGAGACCCATGGCATCTACATCAGAGGTCCCCAGCGTGGTGACCGTAGGCCCCATGGCACCTGCTGACACCTTTTCTTGTGCCCATGAAGTGTTTTTAGAATGTGGGTGGAGCCAGGCTTTTTGAGTTTTGGGTGTTTGTGCTACAGTGCTGACAGCTGCTTTGTGCTGAGTATTTTACTTGTGCAAAGAGCAGCTTCTAAAAACACAGATGGATTTGTTTTCTAAACATAATTTGGGCTGCATAGCTAAAATCCTTAACGCACCTGACCAGAACTTCTCTTGAAGTCATCAGATCGTCCCAGTTTTAATGCATTTAAATTCAGGCTGATGTTAACATCACTACATCAAATGTTATTCACTTTTCAGTGATCTTTTATGTTCCTGTCCAGATCCGACCAGGATCTCTCTCTTACTCTCCACACGTGCAAGGAGTTCATGCCAGCCCGTCGACACCAACTGTCGTTGCTGATTAAAAATGGCTGGGCTCATGAGTAGGGTTGCCAACTCCAGATTGGGGAGTACCTGGATGTAGTAATTTTAGCTTATCTCTTCCATCTTTGGTTTCTTTCACCTTAAGGCCATCTTCTTCTTTTTTAATTGAGTCACGGATTTTTTCATATTCCTCTCTTTTTCTTTTTCTTCCATGAGTCCTGGTTAATAAACCAGCCTCTTATATAGGCCTTAAATGTGTCCCATATTATATCAATCGCTGTTCCTCCTTGATTATTTCTTTGAAAAAACTCCTGAATTTCTACCTTAGTTTTAGTTATAAAGCGCCGGTCCCGTAGTAGTCCCATATTCAATATCCATCTTGGTTTCCTGTATCTATCTTTTAATATAAGGAGTATCGGGTTGTGATCTGCGAATGTTTGCGGGAGTATTTCTACCTCTAATACTTCTTGTACCCAGTTAGCAGATGCCCATATCATATCAATTCTTGACCAACAGTTATGTCTAGATGAGTAACATGTAAAGTCCTTCTTCTTCAAATTCCTAGTTCTCCATAAATCTATTAAATTATATTCTTCTGCTACTTCCAGAAATTTTTTTGGCAAGGTCTGACTCTTCCTTTTTCTGTTTCTATTTGATTTCTTATCCCATTCTTCATCAAAAACCGCATTGAAGTCTCCCAAAATACAGATGTTTTCTCTTTCTTGCTTTTTAACAAATTCATATAGCGTCTTATAAAAGGGCTCTTGGTTCTGAGGAGGGCGGGGTTTGGGGAGGGAAGGGACTTCAGTGTGGTATAATGCCATAGAGTCCACCTTCCAAAGAGGCCATGTTCTCCAGGCAAACTGCTATATCTCACCTGGAGATCAGTTGTAACCCCAGGAAACCTCCAGTCACCACCTGGAGGTTGGCATCCCTACTCCCGAGAGTGTGGTTCATGTCAAGGGATAGGCAGGAGATGAAGCATTTCTCCTTTTCCTTTTGCGCAAGTCTAACAGATGCCTGCAAGATGAAGACAGATCCTGTCAAATGAAAGTTTCCTAGCTAGCTCAATGCATATACTTGTTTTGTTTGTGTTCAAGAAAATATATTTTAAACATGATATTAATTTTTAACAAGCAGCCGTTTAAATATAGCTTCTGCCTTAAAATGCTGAAAAGTTATGCATAAGGTATGCATATGTTATGCATGCCACCATTATGCATAACCTCACTCTCTGACATTTTGTGGTTGTTAGTTGTTGTAGGTTTTCCGGGCTGTATGGCTATGGTCTTGGCGTTGTAGGACCCGACGTTTCACCAGCAGCTGTGACTGGCATCCTCAGAGGTATAACACAGAAAGAGGGAGTGCTCTCTGTGTCAATGCGAGAAGAAAAATGGTAGGCAGGTAATTTATATCTACTCAAGAAGGTGGGGTAGGGCTGAGTCGTTGTCTTGTAGGAGTTCCCCAGGCTGTGACATGCTAATGGAGGAGCTTTCCTGAGGAGGTTCTTTTGCATATGGATTGGCTGTTGACATTCTAATCTTATCTGTGGTGCTGTTGTAAAATGTAGAAAACCTCTGCCGGGTACTGTAAGGATCAGAACTTATAGATTTCAAAGCTTTCATAATTGTGATCAAGCTGTAACTTTTTACAGGTTAGTTGCGGCCTGTTTCGGCTGAGCATTCATTAAAAAGCACCTGGTCGCCTTGACCAGCTGACACAAGATGCTTTTATCTGGTTGCCAATTAGCAACAGGAATTAACCAACTATCCCCTGATTGGCCATTGGGGCTGACAGAAAGGAGATCCTGGGACAGGCAGGGGGTGTGTGTCTACCTAATGGGGTGGCTATACCAGAGAAGACAGAGGTTGAGGCCTTCATGATTTCAAGCCGGAATGTCAAGGACTGTTCCAGTTGGAATGGACTCTCTTTCTTATTTTTGGGGGGAGTGTTCCCAGTCAGCCTTTTGGTTTCCTTAAGAATCACTTTCACAAAGCTGTGTTTGTTCCCATGGGGGAAAGATCTATGGACAGGAGAGTTTCTGGGAAGGTGTAATTTCTAGAGGAATAAGTAAGGTAAAAAGAAGCCACTGGCAGAGACACATCAATGTGTCTCGTGCATTTATTATTTTATTTTATTTATTTACCTTTGGCTTATATACCCCCCTGACCCCGAAGGGTCTCTGGGCGGTTTACATAGCGGTTCTAACCAAACAATTAACCTAACTAGGGCCACATTGTCTACAGGGTGGTGACTGCCTACCAGCACCCCGGGCTAGTTGTCATCCGGCTTCCTTCCGCGGCTTCAGATATTGGCGTCCTGGTGCCCTTCCTGGAGCCGATCTTCCCTGAGCAGCTTCCTCTGGCAGGTCTCGTCTTGGCACGTAGCTCTGTGTTGGCTGCAGTTCCGGCTACTGTCCACAGGTGGCTTCGCCGCGCTGCGCCGCAACTATTGAATAACTTTGGCCAATTTAGTAAGACTCTTTCTTAATCTCTTAATGCCACTATAAATCACTTTTGCTGAAACCCCTTTATTATAACTGCTATTTTCTAGTATAATATTAATAGTAATGTTTCCACCATGCAGTTGTCCTTTTAAGTTTAGAGTACTAAAAATCCTTTAAATGCTATGTTTATATTCTGATCATCTTATTCTTCTGTCATCTTCCTTGTATCCTGTTAGAGTTAATAGTGACTTGACTTCTAGAAAGCTTTATTTGGTCATAATCAGTTTCATAAACCTTGAACTGTTGCTTCTGTAACCAATTATCTTACTCTTAATTTCATTCTATTTATAACTGGTATACTTTGAATCCTTAGTAAAATCATTAAAATCTTAGATTGGTCCAATTTATGACTGAAGAATGTTGATATTGCTAGGAAATGAGCATAGATACCAAGTTTAGGCTGAGAAAACTACTGTCATTCCACAGTGCCTGTATTGCATCGGATAGAGATGTGCCATTCCCTGTCCAGCAATGAACTGAGAGGAATCTAGTTCTGCCAGTTTGCAGAAGAAATGAGATATGCACTGTACTGACTGGCTAATGTGCATGACAGCACAAACTTACATTTCTTCTCCCCTCGCAATTATTAGTAGTTTTTCAGCTCTGTTTAAATACTTTTTTTTCTTTTCAAATAATAATAATAATAATGCTGCAATGAATTTATGTTTATGCCCTGCTTTAAAAAAAAATTAAAAGGGCAACAGCCTACCTGAAGTTTGGTGGCAGAAGCAAAACAGGTGATTGAAATCAGCATCAATTTCTAGTATATCTATCAACTGGGAAAGCAGAGAAGGTGCTGGGCTCATGCTCACAAAAAGAAAAGAAAAAACCCTGACATCATGTTAAAGAGGCATATGTGTACATGCTGCTTAGCAATGATAGGAGAGGAGATTTTGGCAGGGGCAGTTTATTATGCAGAGAAAAAACTGCATCTGGTGAAAATTAAAGGGCCCAGTTCTCCTTCATCTGGTCATCCAAATACCAGGAATCAGGAACCCAGTTTCCATGCATATGCAGAGGGAACCAAGATAGGATTCAGACCCAGCCTTATGAGATTCATATATAAAGGATGACTGTCATTTTAGTATTGCTTCAAATCTAGACAGCAGAATTCAACTGTAAGGATGCTTTTAACAGCAGGTATTGCCATATGGATATTAATTTGTTGTTCAGTCGCACAGTTGAGTCCGACTCTTCGCGACCCCATGGACAATCTCCCGCCAGGCTCTCCTGTCTTCCGCCGTCCTCCGAAGTTGGCTCAATTTCATGTTCGTTGCATCGCTGACACTGTCTAACCATCTCATCCTTTGCCGTCCCCGTCTTCTTTGACCTTCAATCTTTCCCAGCATCAGGGTCTTCTCCAGTGAGTGCTCCCTTCTCATTTGGTGGCCAAAGTATTTGAGCTTCAGTTTCATTATCTGGCCTTCCAGGGAACAGTCAGGGTTGATTTCTTTGAGGATTGACTGATTTGTTCTTCTTGCAGTCCAAGGGACTCTCAAGAGTCTTCTCCAGCACCATAGTTCAAAAGAATCTATTCTTCGGCGCTCGGCCTTCCTTATAGTCCAACTCTCGCAGCCATACATGACTACTGGGAATACCATTGCTTTGACCATGCGGATTTTTGTTGGCAGGGTGATGTCTCTACTTTTTATCATGCTGTTTAGGTTCGCCATCGCTTTCCTCCCAAGGAGCAGGCGTCTTTTAATTTCATGGCTGCAGTCACAGTCTGCGGTGATCTGGGATCCCAGGAACGTGAAGTCTGTCACTACTTCCACGACTTCCCCTTCTATTTGCCAAGGAGTGATGGGACCGGATGCCATTATCTTAGTTTTTTTGATGTTGAGCTTCAAGCCCACTTTTGCGCTCTCCTCTTTTACCCTGAGCAAGAGGCTCTTAAGGTCCTCTTTACTTTCTGCCATTAGAGTGGTATCGTCTGCATATCTGAGGTTGTTGATCTTTTCCCCAGCAATCTCAATTCTGGCTTGTGATTCATCCAGGCCAGCATTTTGCATGATGTACTCTGCATATATATTAAATAAGCAAGGCGACAATATACATCCTTGTCGTACTCCTTTTCCTATGCTGAACCAATCAGTTGTTCCATATCCGGTTCTAACTGTTGCTTCTTGATCCTTATACAGGTTTCTCAAGAGACATGTGAGGTGGTCTGGTACTCCCATCTCTTTAAGGACCTGCCATAGTTTGTTGTGATCCACACAGTCAAAGGCTTTAGCATAGTCAATGAAGCAGAAGGAGATGTTTTTCTGGTACTCTCTTGCTTTCTGGTAGATGCCACATTATATGTGCAATCAGTGCAATCTTAAGCATAGTCACACCCTTCTAAGTCCATTGAAGCTAATGGACTTGGAAGGGTACACCTCTGCTCAGGACCATGTTGCAAATTTCCTTTGAAACTGCAGTGTGCATGTAAAGGTTGCTAATCAACACCACATGCTTCACTTTATTATTATTTTTTTTAAAAAAAACACCCTTAGGCAATTAAAAAGGACAAGATTACCAGCCGCCTTTGCTGAAGAGTCTCTTGAAAAGAATACAGTGATTATCACAACGCGCCCATTTAGTGATGCCGCTCATTGCCTGTGCCTTTTTCATTAAATTATGTCATTAGGTTCCATTTGTGTGCTCTTTAGTATGCATGGCGGAGCAGCCCACTCGGCTAAGTCTCCACTTCTGTTGCGCCTGGAAAACCTGTGATTGAAATGCTACCAGCACAGTGAAGTATATCAGGAAGGGTCACATGCCTTGTCCCATATTTGGCACACGCACAAGATAACGCGGGGGGGGGGAGGAAGCAAGGCTATTTCCCCCGGGGTGGAATTTGACCCGCAGTTGCGCGATCACACAATCCTTTGAAGCTGTGGGGAGCAGCCCGCCACCACATGATCAGATGCAACCGCGGGTGAGTTGGGGCACTTTTTTTTTTGCCATGTGTTCCCAATGTGCTTAAACGGGGAATCGATGAATCGCATCTCAGCACAAGGGCTCCCTATGGAGGGTGCGATGATGCACATACTGAGAAGGGGGGGGGAACAACATCATGGAGTCGAGATGGCTTTTTACTCCGCTTCTGTGGCGGAGCAAAACCGGTTGCCAACCAGCATGGGGCGCTTCCCAGATGTTCGCATCTGATAGCACCGTTTCAATCCGCCCGGCATTCGCGCCTATGGCACAGCCAGGGCTATTTTTGGGCAGGAACGCACAGGAACGGAGTTCCGGCTGGCTCCCAAGTTGGCCACGCCCAGCAGGAACTCATTAGCATAATAGGCCACACGCAACAGCAGAAACTCATTAGGATTGGCTACATTAGGGGTGTGTGGCCTAACATGCAAAGGAGTTCCTGCAACAAACAAGGTAAACAGAATAAGAAGCAAAAGGTGGGTGTGGCTGGATGACCACACTTCTGGTAACATGGGAATGCGGCCTAATATGCTAATGAGTGGTGCAGTCAGGGGTGTAGCCTAATAATCAAATGAATTTCTGCTGCTGGGTGTGGCCTATTATGCTAATGAGTTCCTGCTGGACTTTTTTCTACAAAAAAAGCCCTGGGCACAGCTAATTGTGCATGTGATCGCGACCACTGATGTATTGGGTTGGATCCAACCAGCTTTTCCACTAGTGTGAAAGGACAGGGGGAGTCTCCTTTGGCAATAAGAAATCTGATTTGGAGAGATTGGGGAAAATGTTGGCTGGATCCAACCCTTTGAGGGCGCCTTTAAAAAAAGAAGGAAACAAAACATCAGTTTTAGTACCATCGTAGTCTTATTACATTGTTCTGTGAGTGCTGGGTGCTAATAAAATAACCTGTTTTGATCAGAGATCACTTAATAGAAGAGATGAATAATGCAAGAGGAGCCCCTGTTCTGTTTTAAGAAGTTAATTACTTTGAATTTAAAAGTTACCAAAAATTTAAAAATCCAATTAAATTGTTCTAGCTTATTTGGTATATTGCCGTTCAGTACGTATTTTTGCTCATTTATTTGATTTTTTTAAACCCACCTTTCTCTCAGTAAGGAAAAGAAAGAATAGCAGGTTTTTATACTCCACTTTTCTCTGCCCTAAGGAGTCTAAAAGTGCCTTACAATCTCCTTCTCTTCCTCTCCCCCACAACAGGCACCTTGTGAGGTAGGTGGGGCTGAGAGAGCTCTGAGAGAACTGTGACTGGCCCAAGGTCACCCAGCAGGCTTTATGGGGACGAGGAAGAGTGGGGAATCAAACCCAGTTCTCCACATTAGTGTCCACCACTCTTAACCACTGCAGCACACTGGCTCTCAAGGGGAGAAGAGATTGGATTTATACCCTGCCCTTCACTACCCGAAGGAGTCTCAGAGCGGCTTACAATCTTTTTTCCTTCCCCTCCCCACAACAGACACCCTGTGAGGTAGGTGGGGCCAAGAGAGCTCTCCTGAGAACTGCTCCAGAGAGAACAGATCTGAAAGAACTTGTGACTGACCAAAGTCACACCAGCAGCTGCATGTGGAGAACTGGGGAATCAAAACTTGCATATGGAGCAGTGGTCCATCAGTGGCTATTAGCCACAAGGTATAGATAGGAACTCTCAGTCTGGGGCAAGTGATGCTCTGTATTCTTGGTGCTTGGGGGGGGCTTCTAGCCCCACTGCTGGACCTCCTGATGGCACCTGGTGTTTTTGGCCACTGTGTGACAGAGTGTTGGACTGGATGAGCCACTGGCCTGATCCAATATTGGCTTCTCTCATGTTCTTAGTGCTGCCATCTTCTCCAGGGAAAGTGATCTCTGTAGTCAAAACAAAGTGTAATTCCGGGGGATCCCCAGGTCCCACCTGGAGGTTGGCATCCCTAATGTGGGCATATCAAAGGATGACAAGTTTGAAGGGCTCAGTAGAGACTTCTTGCCCTCCCCCTCCCAGAATTGCTTAGGATTCCCCGGGGAGGCCAATCTCACACCTTGAAAATTCTGGGTCAGGCCCATAGCCCATGACCCGCCGTCTACGACCTTCATACACATTTTATGCAAACAGCTTCCCGTTATGGCGAAATAATTTTTGTACAAGAGCAGATTATGCAGATGCAGCCCTCCAGGTCACCAGGAACAAGGAACTTGGCAATTAACAATTAGCCTTCTTTTCATCTTTAATAGGGGGCCGGTGCATTTTGTAAAACTTCTCCAGTTTTATCCCCTTCTCAAAAATTCTTTTCTTTACAAAGGGCTCTATCAGTCTGGAGAGTTAACATTCATTTAGTCCCACGGCTTCGACTGTTGAATTAAAATGCTCCCGTCGGCTCTGTGTTTTTTGGATGTTTTTCCATTGAGATTCCGCTCTTCATGCTTTTTGACCTTTTCGGGAAAGCCTGCTTCATTGTGAATTGTGGGTGTTAGGAAGGTAAACATATTCAGTACTTGTTATTCAATGAGTTTAGATTTTGAAAGTCATTGTCAATAGGTTAATCCCTTTGTACAGACACTCACGCTGGCAAAGAGGCATCTTACACAAATAAAGGTTTTACCACAATGCTAAATTTGCAGTCCTTCTGTCAATTGTCAAAGAAGGTATCTCAGCAGAGGTCTTAAAATTGGTTACATGGCGTTTGCATTCGCTCTGTGTCAGTGCAGTTCAAAAAAGAGCGTCTGCACCAGACGGCTTCTAATCTTGACCAAGAAGTCATTAAAACCCAAGGCTTCCGTGCACTTATTTTATGGGTTGAATTTTGTTCTTTCATGTCTCTTGCAAATATTTATAAGTGTCATGGACAGCAAAGTGGTTACTTTTTTCCTGGGAAGTAAAAAGAGAGGAGCAAACATTTTTCTATCTTTAAAGGTCCCTAGGGAGGGGGGGGAGCCTTTCTCCTGTGCAGAATTTATTTAAATGAGCGAAAGGGGAAGTTGAAGCTTGCCAAGAGAAGGATGGAAGTAGAGATCTTATTTTAGCAACATAAGATGACTGCAGAAGTCAGGCCGTTTCTCACAGATGTTTACACAGGCATGCAGATGTGACATCTACCCGGGCATAAAAGAAGGACTTTGCTTTGGCCATTGACTTTTTTAAAAAATATTTTATTTGTTGGTGGCAGTGTAGAAGCATCATATCTTTCTGGCAAGACGTTCTAAACCAAATAAAACAAATTACAGGTCACGAAGTGCCATTCGACCCAACTCTAATCTTTTTGGGCATCTGGAAATCAAAAAACATACCAACGCTCAGTCGCAATTTGATCAGTAGCCTCATAGTGGCTGCTAAAACATCGATAGCCTCTAAATGGAAATCAGACAAGGCTCCAACACGTAGCAACCAGTGTTCCCTCTAAGCTGAGTTAGTGTGGGCTAGCTCCCGCCCATTGCCAGCCTGTACCTGGCAACCCTGCTGGGCTCATCACACACTTTCCACTTCATGTACCTCACAGGGTGGTTTTGAGGAGAACGTGGAGGAGAAGAGGAAGGAAGGAAGGAAGGAAAAAGGAAGGAAGGGAAGGAAAGGAAGGAAAGGAAGGAAAGGAAGGGGAGGAGGAGGAGGTGGTGGAGGAGAAGAAGATTGGATTTATACCCTGCCCTTCACTACCCAAAGGTGTCTCAGAGCAGCTTACAAACTCCTTGCCCTTCCCCTCCCCACAACAGACACCCTGTGAGGTAAAAGAAGAAGAAGAAGAAATTGGGTTTATACCCCGCCCTTCACTACCCAAAGGTGTCTCAGAGCGGCTTACAAACTCCTTCCCCTTCCCCTCCCCACAACAGACACCCTGTGAGCAGTGTTCCCTCTAAGCAGAGTTAGTGTGAGCTAGCTCACAGTTTTTTAGCCTCTGGCTCACACATTGTTTCTCGTTGCTCAGGAAGGATGGCTCCAGAGCAAACAAATTGATGCAGCAGCCAAATCACTTGCTCACAACTTTGATGCCAGTAGCTCACCAAGTAGAACTTTTGTTCACAAGACTCCGCAGCTTAGAGGGAACATTGCCTGTGAGGTAGGTGGAGCTGGGAGAGCTCTGACAGAAACTGCTCATTTTCAAGAACAGCTCTTATCAGAACTATGGCTTGCCCGAGGTCATCCAGCCAGGTGCAAGTGGAGGAGTGGGGAATCAAACCCGGCTCTAACAGATTAGAGTCCGGGCACTTAACCACTACACCAAACTAAGCTGCTTTAGGTCCCCGTTAGGGTGAACTCGACGGAGTTGGCAAAAATTAAATAAACAGATTAGTAAGTGAAAGCTTATGAACATATAAAAAAAGTTTTATTCAAGTTATGAATTCCTGATGCTGATTATTCTTGGATATTAAAGGACATGTGACGTGGCCTCAGGGTTATAACAGTTACTGTTAATGATGTGGAAACTGTGGATTTTCTATTAGTTTCTGTGAAGCCCCACCTGGAATTCTGATGGCCTCCACCTAGTGAGGAAAGCTGGCTATGGGCTAGGGTTGTCAGTCTCCGTGTGGGCTCTGGAGATCTCCCACAATTACAACTGATTCCAGAAGACAAAGATCAGTTCCGCTTAGGGTTTCCAGCCCTCCAGTTGGGATAGGGGTTCCACCACTTCTGTGGGCTTCAATCTGCCCCCAGCCAGCTGGTGGGTGGGAGATAGGGTTGCCAAGTCGTACCTCAAACCACAGTGGGGGAGTCCCATGTTGCTCCGGGAGAGCGTGTGCGCACTGCGAGCATGTCACTTAGAAGTGACGCGGCCGCGCCGGGCATGCCGGGGCAAGACTGTGGTCATTTAAGGGAAAAACATAGAGCTTTCCCTCGGATGACCACGGCCCCACCCCCGGCGCGCCCGGCGTGGCTGCGTCACTTCCGGGTGATGTGCTGACGCCGGGCACGTCCCGTGCTTTGGGGGTGGGGTTCCCCCCGGGGTCTGATCCGCCACCGGTGGGGAACGGGCCTCTGGGGTGGGGGTTTCCCTGCCCCCCGGTGGGACTTGGCAAGCCTAGTGGGGGAAGCCCCACCCCCAAGAGCATCCACCAGCCCGGCCAACCCCTCCCTCCGCTCCTGTCCAGTTTAAAGGGCTTCAGCTGATTGGCGGGGACCACGTGGCCCACTGACCAGCTGGAGGGCCCTTTAAATCTAGCAGGAAGGAGGGAAGAGGGGTGGTCGTGGGCTGCACACATGGCTTGCAAAAAACCAACAACCTTTAAAGGGTCTTTTTGTGAGTGGGGGGGGCTGCAGCACACAGGGCTGGGGAAAATCTGCCCCCACCGTACTTGCACAAAGACCCTGTAAAGGGTCTTTTTGTGACCCAGGCACGCAGCCCACGACCACCCCTCTCCTTCCAACCTGCTAGATTTAAAGGGCCCTCCAGCTAATCGGCAAGCCACGTGGTCCCCCCTGATCAGCTGAAGCCCTTGGAATCAGGCAGGAGGGGAGGGAGAGGGGTGGACAGGTGGGTGGTTGCTTTTGGGGGTGGGCTTTGGGGCATCCCTGCCCACCCCGGAACACACCCCCCCCAAAATCCCGTGCCAGAGCGACAAAGGGACCTGGCAACCAGTGTTCCCTCTAAGCTGAGTCAGTGTGAGCTAGCTCGCAGTATTTTAGCCTCCAGCTCACACATTTTTGTCTGAGCTCAGGAAGGATGGCTCCAGAGCAAACTAATTTATGCAGCAGCCAAATATCCCACTCACAACCGAGGGAGGCCAAGCTAGCCATCACCAGGGCCGGAGCCTTTTCGGTGGCGGCCCCTACCTGGTGGAACAAGCTCCCTCAGGGCTCTGCGGGACCTTTTGCAGTTCTGCAGGGCCTGTAAGACAGAGCTCTTCCGCCAGGCATTTAATTAGGGGCCGCCGCTGCCGCTGCTATAGGCTCTTACGGCAGGCCGTTACAGCAGGCCTGGCCTGAGGTCTTAACATCAAACTGATTATGAGCGGAACATCTGGACAGTCGAAACTTACTCCTGTAGTGTACCATCTAGATTAACTTAATCAGCCACCAGCACTTTGTATTTATAATGTTTTATTGTTGGGTCTAATATTGTGTATTTTAATGTATTTATGTTTTTATGGAAGCCGCCCTGAGCCCGCTCGTGGGGAGGGCGGGGTATAAGTTTAATAAATAAATAAATAATGCCAGTAGCTCACAAAGTAGAGTTTTTGCTCACAAGACTCCACAGCTTAGAGGGAGCATTGCTGGCAACCCTAGTTCCCCTAGAAAAAAATGGCTGTTTTGGAGGGTGGACTATATGGCATGGTACCCAACTGGTGTCCTTCCCTTCCCCAAACCTTGCTCTCCCTAGACTGCCCTCTGACCTCTTCAGGAATTTCCTAATTCAGATTTGGCATCCTTACTGTGTGTTTAGGAACCTGAGTCTGGGGAAGAGGGATGCTCCCCTCCCCAAGTCATCTGTCGCTTGTCATTTTACTCAGCTCAATGAATGCAAAGTCACAGTTGCCTTCTCCTCGTTCAAGGGAAGGTGTTGTCAACCAAAAGACAGGAGTGATCTCTCTTTTTCTCCCAGCCAGCAGAGACTGCAACTTCTGACCCAGACATTGCAGGCAGGTCCTTCCGTGCTTTATGACTCCATAGCTCACTCTGACACATATTTCCCAACTGCCAGGTCACCCTGTCAAAGAACAGATGCAGTCTAGTATCTTGAGTGGTGCGAACAAAGACCCTGGAGCAGCATGTGCCTCGAAGCAACACTGATGTTTTCAGTCCCCTCTCCACCACCCCGTATTTCTCATATTGCTAAATTGCTACCCGAAAAGCTACCTTCCTCTTTGACCACCCCAAGGGGCACAGGTAGTTCCTTCCTGTTACTTTGTCATAGAGCAGAGACTGGGAACGTTACTTTCAACTAATCCAGTTATGGGGGGGGAAATGGTTTAAAATGTGGGCAAGTGATGAGAAAGCAGCTTTGGGGAACACTTCGAGATTATGGCAAAATCCTGTTGGGGTAGACTTTGCGGTCAAATTTCAGACTGGTCTTTAGAGCAGAACCCCCATCTATGGGGATTTTAATGGCATGGAGCTGCGGTGGCTCAAGTGGTTAAGACGCTGAACTGCAGGCTGTGGAAGGTCGGTAGTTCAGCAGTTCGAGACCCGAGTGTGCCGCATGACGGAGTGATCTCCCCTCTCTAGTTCCAGCTCCTGCCAACCTAGCAGTTCGAAAGCAAGAAATTGCAAGTAGATAAATAGGTACCACTTCGGTGGGAAGGTAACAGCGTTCCGTGCGCCTTGGTGTTTAGTCATGCCGGCCACATGACCACGGAAATGTCTTTGGACAGCGCTGGCTCTTCGGCTTTGAAACGGAGACGAGCACCG